>NC_058133.1:318395242-318487671 GCF_016433145.1 Gracilinanus agilis | reverse complement strand
AAAACTTTTAGGCATCTATACCACATAAACTAAGTTAGTTCTTCTCCCACTCAAAAAAAGCAATAAAAACATCCTTGGAGCTTATTAGGTCCAGGAGATTAAGAATGAAACCAAAGTTATACGAAGACATGTATAATGGGGAATGGAAGGGAAGAGATATATCTGAGAGCTATTATAAATAAGAACAACTCTTGTCTTTACATCTCACTGGAAGTGTATAGTGCTTAACTAAACAAATATTGAACATATAACCCTACCTCAATACTTATTAACAATTCCTGGAAGCCTAGTATCCTTTTTTCTTGACTATTTCTTAGCTGCTTATTAGAATACAGGGATGAATTTACTCTTCATTAATTTCTTTTCTAACAAACTCTCCAAGTTAGGGAGAACCTGCTAAGTTTTCTCTTTACTAAACTTGTACTGGTGAAATGATAGGTCTAGTTTAATTTTTTTTCTTTTTTTTTTTTTTGCATGTGTTAATCCATGTATTAAAAACAATACTAGAAAGATCAAAAAATTTTATTACATTTGAAATTTTAAAAAGAAACATGTGCCATTGGGTTTTTATAAAAAGTTTCCTTTTTCATCAAGGAGATTTATCATGTATTATCTTAAATCTAATAGTTTTCATGAAAAGGTAGGCTCTGACCTAAGGAAATCTGCAACTTGAGGTTTTAATTCTAATGCAACTTGAAAACTGTATGCCATGATCTAAAAAAAAATTAATGGATTAACTCCCATCTGACTGCTTTCAAATAGGCTAATCACCTTGGGATGACTGCTTATTTTATATACACATACACAAATGTCTTGTGATGTGATCAGTATGGGCAATTCCCAGTATGGGACTCCCTCCTTACCAAATAGATTGCAGTTTTTAACCTCTGACTTATGTTAAGTCCTAGGGAATTGCCTCAGCCTTTAGTGGTGAAGACTTTTGCCCAGAGTCAAACAGCTAATTGTAGTCTGGCTGTTATGAAATCCAGGTTGTCCTGGCTCTAAGTCTAACAACACTCTACTCACTACACCACTAGGCCTCTTTATTCTATACAATGCACTTTAAATTGGCTAGGTTTGAGATCTTCTCCATCTTTGGAAAGTTTAATCAAAAAAAGTCATTTCCTGAACTGGATCAACTAACTGAAAATGGATCTATCTATTCTTCCCATGACATCAAGTTTGGATGAATTATAGTCAACTACATGACACAACATGTTTTTCATTTTCACATCCTTGTGCAGTGACCCATTTCATTAAATAGCACTCCTGTTGCTTAAGGGGAGAGTCAGTAGATCAATGCCGCTGGGGTGTGGGGAAAGAGGCCACACAACATCTCTGAGGATACTTCGATTTCCCAGTTAGGAGCCAAAACACCAATAACTGTGTGTAAATCTGATTGGGAACCAGGAAGGTTTAAAGCTTCTTGTTCGGGACCCAAGTAAGAAACAGAAAGGCAACTTTAGGAGTCGAGTCTACAACATCAAAAAAGTTAATTCTATCAAAAAACATAAGAAATTCCTCCCATCCACCTAAATTTTGAGGATTTAAGTAGTCAAGGCTAGAAACAAAGTCCGAAGAAAATAGTGATCTCTACACAATTGCAGAAGAAAGACCCTTATACCATGGTATAGGAGGGATTTCACAGGTTAGTGATCCAGTAAGTAGTCTTTGGTGATGGATAAAGAGAACATATACACAAACCACAAAATACCATTAAAACCCCAACACAGTTTTTCATTAAAAAAAAAATCAAAACACATGGAATTGGTCAACATTTATTCTTTCTTCTCACTGCCCTCTGGTGTGGGGTCTGTCAGAGGCTCCTCCGCTGTGGCACTGTTGCTCTCTGAACGAGTGTTGCTGTCTCTTCGGCCATTGCTATTTTCTCCCTCTTGGCCACTCTCCTTATCTTCAGGGGATGTTCCTTCTTCACCATTCTGTTGACTTTTGTGTAGTTTCTTCTGGGTGTGTCTCTTCTGTCTCCCTCAGAGCGCTTTCTTCTTCCTTCTCATCACCTTTGCTAGCTGTCTGGTCTTCCTCCGCAGTGACAGTGGCCATGGCAGCAGCGGTGGGGGCGGCAAGCAACGACAACACTGGTACCACTCTGACTTCTCTCTGCTTGCTCCATCGCTTCTTTCTCTGGTTCCTGCTGCCCTTTGCAGGCTTCTTCCTCTTCCTGGGCAATTTCAGCTGCTATTTTTTCCATATCTACTTCCACGTTTAAGATGCAAAACCTCTTGAGTGTGGTTTTTAAAAGAATCGGTGCTTTCTAAGAAATTCCTCTTTTTATCCTGGTGACGTTCTTCTATTTGTAAGAGCTCGGCTTCTAATGTTCTCTGGTTGGACCATTAAGGACTGAACTTGTTTGAGAATCTGCATTGTCTGTGGTAAACACTAAGCAAACATCTGTTACCACACTTTCACTTAATATCTCACTGATTAAACGGTGGTTTCTCTGGAAACAGGCAGTAGCCGCACGCTTCATTAAAAAAACCCATCATTATAGTCATTGGATCTTCTGCTGCTTGGATGTTCATTTAAGATTCTCCTTTCTCCATTCGTGACTGCTTCTGTCAACTTTCCTCCTCAAATGCAGCCTCGGCTCAACTTTTTTCATTGATGTAAGCAAGGTATGCAGATGAATTGTGATAGACCTACACAAATTCATTATATTCTATCTTTTCTGCTTTATATTCATTCAAATATTCTTGTTTCTCTTCATCAGTAAAGCCTTGCTACATCCCTCCAATAATTTTGCAAATCTCCCATAACTTTAAGTCAGGGTTAGAAGCCTTTTCTTGGTCCCAAATTTTTCTGCTGTTTCTCACAAAGGACATCAGAGGCTTATCTGGTGGCTTTGGGGGTTTGGGAATTGTAATGCCAGAGGAAGCTGTCACGTGGCTGTTGGTGCCCTGTTCTCTCCCAGCCTGTAGTTGTTATAGGCCAGATGACTGTATGGGTTGTATCTCACAAACTCTGGTGTGCTGGGCATTTTTGTTGCAGGAGCTGGGATGGGAGGTGGAGCATAAGATGGTCTTTTTGACAATTTGGAAGATTAAGTTCTCAGTCCCTTAACAATGAACTTGGGACACCAGACTCTGGAGAGGAAAAAAAAATCTAATAAGCCTTTTTTACATAACTTTTGTTTGTATTTTGTATTTGTAATGACTGCTTCATAAAGAGGGAAACCTAATTGATCTCTCTGCCTTCATTTCTCTCTCTTTTCCATTTTAACTACCACATAGCTGACAAGTGATATTCCCAAAGTGCAATTTGGACCATGTGTCGCCTACTGCTCAAAAAGTTTGAGCAGCTTTTGTTTGGTGTTTAAAGCCCTTCATAATCCAGCTGCAATGTATCTCTCCAGATTGATGAAATACAACTTCTTCTACACATTGTTGTTTCCCCTACTTGACATTCAATATTCTGTCTTTTAGTTATTCTGAATTCTATTTGTTCCCAGTTCCATCATTACTCTCCTTACCTCTTCATCTTACAATCCCTATGTGAGAATTTACTTTTCATATACTGTATTAATTCCTACATATTAGGGAGAATTATCATGAATTCTTCTGTCTAGGATCTGGGCCATCTGGTCTGCTACTTTTTGTATTTTCTTTGTCCTTTGCAATCCCAAGGAATATCTTCCTTTTTAACTAAATTTGTTTAATAACTGAAGGGGAAAAGAGTTCTTGTCCTGATTACATATTTCCCATGATGTAAATATGGGAAGGGTTCGGTAGTTTGAGGGACCACCTCTTAGCTATCACCAATCACAGATGTCTTGGGATGGTCAAGGGAGAGGCTGAGCAATGAGCTTCTAAAAATCTATTTATCAGGCTTCCTTACCCAGTTCAAGTGGTCTCTGGTTTTTGAGAGACAACCATGGAGACATATCACTGTATTGGTTATGATGCTGATCTAACCAATAAACCTGATATAATCAACAAACTTATATTCTAACCCCAAAATCAGTCTCTTGAGATAATTTTAATCATAACACTTAGATAATGTCATGACTGACTTCAATCTACCTCCTAAGAAAGGACTTTCCCAAATGCCCTAGTTGTTAGTTTCCCTCCTCTCTCCAAATTGCCTTATTCATTTTTGGTATGTTTTCCATTTATTTATCTGTGTACATATTGTATTTCCCTCCTCCCAGTCCCCTAATGTAAGCTCCTCGAAGCAGGGAATCTTTTGTTTTTGTCCTCTTATCTCTAGTGTCTAGTACACTGAGTTGTATAAAGTAGATGCTTAAAAAATACTTATTGAATTTAAAATAGGCACAGAATTGTGTGAGCTCTCATGCCAAAGCCCATGATCAAAAGTGTTTCAACTTATCTTATTATGTTATATAATGATGCAAGAATTATTTCAGGATCTACACAAGCAACCCAAAAGATTAATTTTAGTGATAAATCCAAAGGCTTCTGTGAATCACAATCAATAATTATCAACTTTGGTTAAGACTAGAGCTTAAGAGGAGAAGAAACTAGTGATTAGGACACAATATAGCACACATTTTCTCTTCTCTGTCAGGACAATGAGCCACTAGATGAATGGCATTGGGAAAAGTGTGGTGAAGTCTTTAATGTATAGTTTTGAAAAAAAGGGAGAAATGAAAGAAAAAACAGGGTGGGAGAAAGGAAGGAAGGCAAACAGGAAGGAAGTAAATGACAAAAAAGAAAGAAGGAAGTGAAGAAAGGAGGAAGTAAAAGGGAGGTAGGAAGAAAGAAGGAAGGAAGGCAGGAAGGCAGGAAGGAATGAAGGAAGAAATTAATTTTAGTGTCTCTTAAGAATATCCTATAAGGAGAGAATCCCTTGGGAGTGTATGTCCCCAATCCATCCACTAACCAAAGCAACCCGAGTCTATCAAAGCTGTATCATGACACAAATTTACAGATACTATCTGACTCTTCTTTCCCTCATGCTGATGTTTCTGAAACACTTTTCTGTCACTTTTCCCTTCCAAGTAGGGGAGACCAATTGGACATATTCTTGAAGAAGCAAATCATAAATCCTTTGGCCTGCTAAATTATTTTAGAACAATTAAAAATGAAAATAAACCTGTGCCCTTGCAGCCTGAGAATGAAGTAGATATTATTGGAAATGGTTATGTTTTTAAAATTATATTCCTGCCATTTGGACATCAGTGAAGAGATACAGTGTCACATTTTTTGTGGCTCCCAATTAAACATCTGCTATTCTTCTCTACACAGAGCTCAGCTAATAAAACCTTACTGAGTATTTATTTGGTAAAAGAAAACTGCATTATGAGGCGCCAGCAGAGACATTTAAAAGAAGCAGAAGAATCACTTTTTGTCCTTGAAGAATTTAAAGTTTACCTAAAGGAGAAAAAAAATGTACACATGAAACAGGACAAATTATTATGGAAGACTTGATGTGATTTTGGCACTTTCCTCTATATGATCAAAATTATTATTACATATTGCTATTTAAAGACCATGTAATACAGTATCTATCTTCAGGAATTTATCTATCTTTATTTATTTACCTATATTTATCATAATTTATTGAAGGTCAAAACATTTGGGGTAGCTCAGGCAAAGATTATAATCCAAGAAGGGGGGGTAACTTACGGTATGGTACAAAGGATAATTCATTGAGAGTGGGATAGTAGTGTGTGACAACAACAATATGGAAGACAGTCTGATGGAGGGGGAGGCATCAGTAGCCCAGCCCAACAGTCAATTATTCCAGAAGAAGGGGATAGCCTATCCTTTGAGCAGTAGGTAACAAGTTGTGCTTTGGGAATATCAAAGGGAGACAGTAGGAATGGGAAGGGGAGGAAGTAACTTGTCTGACCTTCTTGACTTTAACTTGCCATTTACTTCTATTAGAGATAAAATCCATTTTGTATTATTTTCTTGGCAAGTTGTTCATGTTTCCTTATCAGACTATATAATAAATACTGCTATACTGTCACACAATAGCTTCCTGCAGGGTATATATAGTTGTGTCGGGTTGTAAACTATATTGATGCACTAGTTGTGAATAACTATCACCTTTGAAGTAATCTATATTTAATCTGGAGGCTTGAAAGCTTTGTCATTATAGTAGAACAAACTACTTATTTATTCCATTCTAAATGGTAAAAAACAAAAACAAACAAATAAACAAAACCTGGAACTATGCTGATGATATCAATGAGAAAATGACCACATCTATACATTATTATCAGCTCAAAATATATTTATAGTTAATATTATACACACATTCTTAGGTTATATTGCTCTATGTTGTTCTGTCTTGTCTGACTTTTCATAACACCTTTTGGGGTTTTCTTGGCAAAGATATTGGAATAGTTTGCCATATCCTTCTCCAGATCACTTTAAGATGAAGAAATGAAAACAAACAGGGTTAAGTGACTTGCCCAAGGCCACACAGTTAGCAAATGTCTGAGGCTGGTTTTGAACTCAGGCCCTCTTGACTCCATTCCCTGTGATCTATTCACTATATTACCTTGCTGTAAAAGATGTTCAGGGAAGACTAATACCTCTGGTGTGAGGGTCTTTCCAGGGCTGCTTTCCTCCTTTGGTATCCACCTGCCACCCAGCTTTCACCAGTGGCTCCAGAAAGCTGTAGCATGCACAGTAGCCATACCTGCTGTACCATCTTGGCAGATGGGCTAAACTAGGTTGAGGGTAACTGATATACCTCTAACCCATTAGTGTCTACCTCAAATATGTGGAGACTTCCCCCAATGGAAGTGATAGATGAGAACAATTTGTTCCAATGGCCATGAAAATGGTGGAAACAAATGCTGTGGCACACTTAAGAATTTGGTTAAAAGAAACCAAGTCATCCATCACATCTCAGCCCATCACCAGTGGTCTTACATTTTGTCCTGCCAGTGAACTTTCAATAACTCTAAAAGTGAGAGTGAGGCAGACAACTTCCTGAAGACTTTGTGCAACTCAGACTCACTTAAATCCAATTTATACAGGAGTTAAAATACACAACCCAGGAGTGTTCTTTTGGTCCTTTTCAAATATGCAGAAACCAACCAGCATTTACTGCTTTTTTGTTATTGTTCCCTTCCTGGATTGCTTATCTTTTAAAAATTCCTGTCACTGAGTCAATCCTAGAAGCTTCCCTTTATTCCCTACAAAGGTTTTTCCTACTAATATCCATTTGAATGGGAAGCAAATGTGATTTCTGAAATAGAGTTCAAGTAGTAGTTATCTAAACATCTTATCACTGTATTCCTCTAATGATTACTACTTTTAGGATAATCTTATCAAGCACAATGAATTCTCTGACCCACCCTCTCACCACCTTTAACTACAGGCTTTTGGCAATATATGGCTCTTCTCTGGATTGAGTATTCTCTTTTGGTTTTTGAGCTGAAAAAGCTATTGTTTGGGCTGCCAAGATAAGGTTTGGTATGAATCATCAGTCCAGGAGACCTCAGTCCAGTTGTGCCTCATTAATTATGGTGCCAGAACATAAGTACTGAGAATTAGTTTTTTTTTCATTTTTTTGTATTTTAATCACAGTTGTGATTGGAAAACATATAATTAATGAAAGTTTTTAGGTGTTAGGAGCCTGCTTGACTAATTATTCTTGATAAGTGTCATTAAAACTGACACCTACCTTTTTGTTGTTTGGAAGGGAGGGTACACTAAATCTTAACATCAATCCATCTGTCAACTTCTTGGCCTCTGCTAATAGTCCACCATCTTGTAGGTTCTTCTGAGTTCAGGAGAAGTAAAAAGTAATATAGCATCCTCATTTTTCATGAATTTATGTTATGTATTTTAGGTTTACTTTTAATATTTATATTCATAATTTATACAGTCGTTTTACTAGATTTGCATATTTTCTACTGAGCCAGAAATTTCCATGTTGGTGTATGAGAATCCTCTCTCTCTATGTCTCTCTTTGTCTCTGTCTTTCTCTCTCTCTCTCCCTCCCCTTCTGTCTGTCTCCTTTTCCTTTCATTGACATAGGGAGTTCTTGATTAGTAAATTTTCCCCACAAATTCACTTAGCACCTACAGTGTAATTTATAACTTAGAATTGTCAGAGATATTGAAATTGGGTTAAGTTACTTGCTCAAACTCATATCAGTTTTTCCTAAATCCAAGGCCAGTTCTCCATCCACTGTGTCATGCTATTATTCTTGGGTTTGCTAATTCTTACTAAATATCTTCTTTACTCTCTTACTTTTGTCAGTTCAACCCACCAAGCATATCTATTGCTTAAAAAAATCCAAGGCAGAGAAAGTTATGGCTTATTCCAGATTTAGTATGCCTTGATATCTGTTAAAAATTGGGTGAAGAAAAGCAGGAGGCTACTAATAATTTGCTGTGAAGCTAAATGTTTTTAAATGGGAGACTCAAAAGTATTTTGATTTGCTTACTACTTACTACTTATGTGATCTCAGGAAAGTCACTTAATTTCTCTGGGATTCATGTTTTCTCATCTGCAAAACTGGGGAATGGGGAACAGGTTTCTAAGCTCTTTTTGATCTTATGGTCTCATGATTTAAAAAAAAATTTATCTCGCCTTGTGTTTAAGGTATTATATTGCTCAATACAGATATTAAAGTGGGTGTCAAGGGGGTAACTGCAACAAGCCCATTGGCTCTGAAAGTTCCAGGCCAAGGGTTGCAACCTGTTAAGTAACATTTGCATGGAATATCCATCCATTAGTACAAATCACTTTCTCTCCACCTGACAATTTGTTCTATTCTTTCAGCATCATGAAATGTCACATTATTGATGTGACATTATCAAGTTTCATTGTGATTGACCTAATGCCACATTGTTTAGTAAGACAACTGACTGCTTTCATTCAAAAGCATTATCAAAAAAACATTTGAATCATAAAGAACAATTTGTCCTTAGTGAACTGTCTGGGACAAGACCCACTTTAAAATGGAGATCTGGGATTATTTAATATGCAGTACAAAATAGCTACAGTTTAATAAATATCCTAGGTCTTTAGATATCTGATTCTAGGATTCCATTTTGACAATTCCCCACATTTCCCAGCTATTCCATGCTTTGAATGGCTCCTCATGAAACTTCATTAGGTCCTTTCCTCTTTAGCCAAGTTATAAACATAATAAGCTAACTTGGGCTGAGAACAGAAAATTTAGAGGGCTCTGAAAGCCTTTGTAGTCCTCTAAGGAAGAAATAAACATGGAAGGGAGGGAAAGGGAGGGGAAGGGAGGAGATGGCAGGCTTGGTAACAACCACTTTATAGAATGGTGTGTGTGATTAGGCACTTAGTGGGAGAGTTTTGCTGCTCCCATTTTGATGATAAAGAGAAGGTAGAGGCAGGACTGGTAGAAATGGGATGGAGAGGAGGTGGAACTCACACATATAATTCCTCCTACTCAGAGAGGCTGAAGCTAGTGGATCTTTTGAGGGTGGGAATTCTGAGCTGAGTGCAGATGGGGTATTCCTCACAAAAATAAGTGAACTCTCAGAAGCAGGACACTAATCTGCCTAAGGAGGGGTGAACAGCTCCTCTCATGTTTAAAAAATGGGGCATATTAAAACTTCCATGGCAATTGGTGTTAGGATTTGCCCTTGGCTGTATTACTTTTAGATAAATAAGGAGACCCACAAAAAAAAAAAAAAAAAGAATAGGTAAGAGAATAGATTATCTAGCTCCTATCTACTCACAGACTATTTCCTTTAGACAGGACTGATGAGTTTGCCCTCCCCAGGGTGGGCAATCTCCAGACCAGAGTATACCCAGAAAGGATGAATGGGATCCTGCTTTCTGCTCTGATGTGCAGGCTGACTCTCATGATCAATAGCTACTACTTGATGAAGGCCAGTATCCTAAGCAAATTCTGGTCATATAAACAATCATGATTTCATCAATCTTAATGAAAGAACACTATACTAGGCTACAGGAAATCAGCATTTTAATCCTAGCTCTAACACTAGTCCTGGATAAGATGATCTCTAGGATTCCTTCTAGTTTTAATAGTCTATTGGTATATGATTTGGGTTCCACTGGACTCCACTGTAGCTCAGCCTCAATGTCAACAAAGGCTAAATGAGCTTTCTTCTGCAGCTAGTTACTTCTTCTCTCTGATGCCTCAGTTTACTCCTTTTTAAAATGAAGGAATTGGATTGGCTGATTCTCTCCAGTTTATATATTATTACAATTACTTTGAGTGTGTTGCTTTTTTTTTTAAAGAAAAGAGGGAGAACTTGCTTAAGAACCTCTTTTATCTCTCTCCCTGAAGGTATCTAACTTTTCTAGAATAGTTATCATACCATACTTACTCTCAATTAATTCAGTTTTTTGGATACCAAATAGAAAGAAAGAAACAGATCTTAGCCCCTGACTAGCAAGAATATTTATAACACTCAAATAGACCTTCAGTCTCCTATATACCATTTATATTTCCTAGTCTGTGTGACTGTTGTCTGTGTTCTCCCATGAGTTCCCATAAGAAGTGAGTTTAACATAATGGTCTTCTTCAATTTTTCCAGACATTGGAAGAGTAAAAGTGAAGAATTTTGTCTGTTATCCCTTCTTCTTCCTACATGACCAGTCCATCTTCCCTTCTTATCATATGATTAGTTGATTATACATTGTAATAATCTTATTCTTTGAAATTCCTTGATTATTTTATGGCAGCTTTCTCATACACACCTTGTTCCTCTCTATTGGCCTCTGATAGTTATACTGTTTGTCATGGAATGTACAAATTGACAAAATCCTCCAAATTGATGTCAAAATCTGGGCAATAAACATTTTTCATTCACTTATTGTTTTTGTCATTGATTGACTTCATGGCTAGCTCTAGCATATCACTTTTTTTTTAAACCCTTAACTTCTGTGTATTGGCTCCTAGGTGGAAGAGTGGTAAGGTAAGAGCAGGCAATGGGGGTCAAGTGACTTGCCCAGGGTCACACAGCTGGGAAGTGTCTGAGGCCAGATTTGAACCTAGGACCTCCTGTCTCCAGGCCTGGCTCTCAATCCACTGAGCTACCCAGCTGCCCCCTAAGGTATTTATTGAAAGCATTTGACAGAACCTCTCCCCCAAAAAAGTCTATCCCATATTCTCCCATCAGTATATATAGTCTCCTGGGGAATATGAACTCAAGTTTAGAGAACACGGGTGAGAAAAAGGGTAACTCACAGTTTCCCAACACTATCCCAGAGCTGGAAAGCAATATGTTCTGAATTAGACATGTATTATTAGGCACAACATTTTTATTTCACTCATTTTTGTTAGAGAATAATAATAAAAAACTAAAGCCTCAAAACAAAAACCTGAATAAATTTAAGTGAATATTGCATGCTTTGATTAGCACTCCAACAGCTCTTTCTCTGACGGTGTATAGCATTTTTTTGTCAAAAGTCCCTCAGAATTTTCTTGGATCATTGAACTGCTGAGAGAAACTGTCTTTCACAGCTGATCATTCTACAATATTGCACTTACTATGTACACTGTTCTGGTTCTACTTTTTTCACTCTGCATCAGTTCATATAGATCTTTCCAGCTCTTTCTGAAATCTTCCTGTCCATCATTTCTTACAGCACAGTTCCATCACCATTATATACCACTATTTGTTCAGCCATTTCCCAATTGATAGACATCCCTTCAATTTCCACTTCTTTGCCATCACAAAAAATGCAGCTATGGAGAGATTAACTTGTACTTTAAAATTTTAATTTCTTCTTATATCATTTCTTATATAACATTAATTTTATATAATCCTTTAAGTAATGAATGTAACTAGAATGTGAGAAAGGCTAGTTCCAGGTGTTAATTAACTATGATAAATAAGGTGAGAGTTAGTTAAAATCTTCTAATGTTAGGTACATATATTTACTATCTTCTGATTGTGAATAAAGACAGAAGCAACCCTAGAATCAGTTGTAAAAGTAGAACTAATATTTGCTTTCTTAGGAATGTATGCCAATTGTAGGGTCCTCAGATTTTATAACTTAAAGAAACCATTTTCTGTATCTTTAAGTTTCTCCCTGTGAGTTATTGTTTATTATAACATCAATAAGTCTTTTCTTAAAATATTGTCTGAAGATAGTAGTGGCAGGATCAATAAAGTGATTGGACCTTGTACTAGAATTTATTCACTATAGCTAACATACTTTGAACATGTAGATTTTGTTAAATTATCATTGATTTGTATCAACTGTCAAAAGCCTATAAAAAGAACTGTGAACATCCACAAGATTTCTTTCATCATAGATTGGGAATGATGGGACCTCTGACTCTATTTACCCATGAAAAAAGTCAGTTTTTTAGCTCAGAATTATGGTCCAGAGATTTCTTTATTTCTTTGAACTATAGATGTTTTTGTACAAGTAGGCTCTTTGCCCCGCTTTTTTAACTCTTTGGAATATAAACCTAGTAGTAGTATTCTGAATCAAAGTTTTATATACTTTTAGGCATTGTCCCAAATTGCCCTCCAGAATAGTTGGAATAGTTCACTATTCCATCAGCATGGATTAGCCTCCCAATTTTGCCATATCCCCTCCACCAATTATCACTTTCCTTTGTGGTCATATTGGCTAATCTGATAGATGTAAGGTGGTATCTCAGAGTTGTTTTAATTAGCATTTCTCTAATCAAGAGGGATTTAGAATATTTTTATATCATTATTGATAGCTTTGATTTCTTCTTCTGAAAACTATGTATTCATATCCTTTCACCATTTGTCAATTAAGAATTGACTTATATTATTATAAATTTGACTTAGTTCTCTATATTGAAGAAATGAGACCTTTATCAGCAAATTTGATATAATTTTTTCCAGTTTGTTGTTTCACTTCTAATCTTAGTTACATTGGTTTTGTTTATAGAAAAAATTTTAAATTTAATACTCAAAATTATTCATTTTACATCATGTAATGTTCTCCATATCTTGTTTGGTCATAAATTTTCTCTTCTCTATAGATCTGAAAGGTAAACTATTCTATATTCCCCTAATTTACTTCTAATATCACTTTAAGTCTATATCATTATCCTTTTTGACCTTATCTTGGGATAGGGTATAAGATGGTATTTCTAACTTTCTTGAAAAGATCTCTTATCTTTCTCATTCTGTTTTTTTCTTCTATGTATTTGCATTTCTCAACTACTTCTAGCTATTTTCTAGAATTCTGCATTCACTTATGTATGTCTTTTCCCTTCTCCTTTACCTTTTGCATTCCTTTATTTTTCAAGTATTTGCATATTCTCATCCAATAGTCTTTTTTCTTACTCTTCTTTTTCTTTAGAATGTTTTTTTTTGGCCATTTCCTATACAGTATTGTCCATTGTCCTTTAGGCACTCTACCAGATCTAATGCCTTAAATCTAGTCATTAACTTCACTTCATATTCATAAAGAATGTTATAGATCAGTGATGGGGAACCTTTTAGAGATGGAGTGTCAGGCCCTGCTCCCACCCCACCCTTCAGACAAAGTGCTATGCCCATGCACCCCCAGAGACTACATCCCCCCCTTATTCCACCCAGGTGAGGGAGGAAGCACTCCCATTAGACTGCTGGGCAGGGGGGCAGGTGATTTAGTCAGGCTTAGGGAGAGTGAGAGGTGAAGGATGTGTTGACTTGGAAACAACACAGAATTATTAAATAGTCAGAAAAAACACTCTTTAATTAAGGAAAGGGGTAACAGGGCTGAGTAGGCCTCTACTCAGAGCTGCGAGCTACATGCCTATGCAGAGTCCTGAGGATTGGACTCCAAATGTTCTGGGCCCTGACCCCTGGGAGTGACACCAGGCTAGATGACTACTCTGAGGAGCCATTGAACTTGGGAAGCTTAAATATCTTTCATGGGGCATGTGGGGACTAAGGATCAGAGGGATAGTTAATTTACTTAACAATGGTAACAAAGGGAAATGAAGAGTTCCCCACTGGAATAATAGTGAGGAGCTGATGCCTTACAATGGACACAAAGGGAAAGATCCAGCCAAGGGCTGGGTCACTTCCATAAAGGACCCTGACCTAAGGGGAGAAACCATTGGAACAAAAGAGATATTTAACATCTGATGGGATTAGTCATCCCCAGCTAAACTCCAAACTGGTTGTTAGTTTGACATTAGTGAAGTTGGACTCTCTCTCAGGGAAGAACCATCACCCAACAAAGTCAAAACCAGGACTTTCACCTCTGAGCTAACTAAACATGGGTTCATCAAATATTTCTAGGCTACAAGTTTGGGGGTTTCTAGATTCCATGTCGACAGGTGCAAGCACTTTACTCTGCTCCCCTCTAGTTATGTGAGCTATGGTGCCCTCAAACCTAGCTCCTCTTGAATCTGTATGAAGTGAAAATTGAGGGGATCTTAAAAATTTCAAAGTACACCCTTGTTAAACTGGAAAAAAAAACAGAGAACTATTAAAAAGTCAGAAAAACAACTCTTTAATTAAGAAAAAGGGGTTTGGCAAGTTTCTCATAGGCCTCCACATAGAATCCTGAGACTCTGGTTGCTCTGGCCACTGACCCCTGGGTGTTAGATGACAACTCCGAAGGACAAAAGAAATTGGGAACTTATATACCATTTGGGGAACCTAGGAACAGGGAAATATGATTGATTAACATTACCATGGCTACAAGGAAGTGAGAGTGCTCAAACTACTGCTGAAAGGCTTGAGACAGAAACCATAGCCAGAGGCTAGGGTATAAGGGGATGGACTACTTACAATGGATACTGGAAAGGGTAGTCCCTGCACAGGTGTTGGTCTTCTTAGGAATGGGCCTGATTCTTTGGGGAAAGCTTCTAAGATAAAAGGATATTTAGCATTTGCTTAGGTCTGCCAGCTCTGCCTAAGCCAGTATTATCATTTACTTTAAGGTATATTGTTCAGTCTGAGACTAACTAAATCTAAAACTCCCCTTGGGTCAAACTTCTCAGGGGAACTGGGAGGAAATTGGAGTCTCAGTTTATAAGCTAACTCTAAAACTTGGAGTTCTCTTAGATTCTATGTTGACACCCTCATTAGCCACTATTCAAGGAACTGGGGAGCCATTTCAAATTCAAAGCTTTATTGAGAGAGAAAGGGAGAAAGAAAAAGGTGGCCAGAAAAAAAGCACAAAAGCTCAAGTTTATGGGAAAGCCCTTTTTTATAGGAAAATATAACCCTCAGGCTAAATTACATCATCCTGATACATTCAGCCCATCACATTCCAGTCTTCCTGAAGTGGGTATCCTCCAAATTAACTTTTTAGCAAATGGTCAAAGATTGAAGTCAGGTTTTAACTTGGATGCAGAGTTTTCCAGAGCTTCTAGTCCACCAGGTCTCCCTTAGGTGAGGGGAAGAATTACACAAATTAAAGTGCCCCAAGGTTGCTTGTGAAAGAAACTGGGGAAGGGAGCTGTAGAACTACAAAGAGGCTATTAGTCTAGCCTCTGGTTCATAAAACTTATTCCTAAATCACTAGACTATAGTTTTGAACATTTTAAAAGTACAAACTCAAAAGACACATTCCCAAAATCCCTAAAAAAACTTTGTAAAGACACCAGTTGCTTCTGATAGTAAAGACATTCTGTCTCACTCAGGCCAAAGGCAATTAAGAGGCCATTGTATTCTGAATGAGGTGGAGCAAACTTGTCCTGCCAGGGATGCTGTCTTGAAGGGACCTGCTTACTAACTCCTACTGGGGAGAAGAGAAGGGAGTAACCCAGCTGTACCTTCCTCTGGCTTTCTAGTTAGGAGCTCTGGCAAACTCTGTGCTGTAGGAATGGGCACATAGGGTCATTGAGGCATTAGTTCCTTGGCACATGTGTCCACAGAGAGGTCTCTGCATGCCATCTCTGGTGTACATGCAATAGGTTCACCATCATGGTTATAGGTCATACCTATATGATCTCATGGTTTTCTCTACTTTCTTCAATTTGGCTGAATTTTACAATAAGAAGTTCATGATCTGACCCATAGTTGACTCTAGGTCTTGTTTCAACTAAGCATATAGAGTTTTTTCACCTTTGGCTATAAATTATATAATCAATATGATTTTGATATGTACCAGCTGGTGATATTTATGTATAGAGTCACTTTTTGAGTTGTTGAAAAGGAGTGTTTACTTTAGCCAGGAAGTTATCTTGACAAAATTAATTTAGTAGCTCTTTCTTGCTTCATTTTGTACTCCAATTCCAAATTCGTCTGTTGTTCCAATTATCTTTTTATTTCCTACTTTAGCATTCCAATCCTCTATGATGAATATGACTTTTTTTGTTTTTATTTATAGAAGCTATTATAGATCTTCATAGATCAACTTTGGCCTCTTCAGCATCAGTGGTTGGAGAATAAACATGTATTACTGTGATACTGAACAATTTGTCTTTGATTCAGATATTCTCTCTATTTTTAGCACTGATTTTTGTTTAATTGAGCCCCTCTTAGCCCTTCCTGTATCATAGAAGGCAACATCTGGCAAAATATATAGATTGTATTTTATGTTTCCATTTCTCAGTTCATTCTGTAACTGTACGTAGTGTTCTCTTGGTTCTGTTCATTTCAATTTTCATTATCTTATGTATTTTTTCCAAGTTTTAAAAAAATGAATCTGCTCATCGATTCTTACAGTAGAAACTATTCCATCACAATAATATACTATAATTTGTTTAGCCATTCCCACTACTTGTCTTTCTCTTCTTTTCTTTTTACTGAAACCTTCAGATGACTAATTTCTTCTGTCCACTAGCTCTCTAATTTGCACCCCTTCTAAAGCCCTTCCCTTTCTCTTTACCCTCCTAATTCTAAATAGTTCCACCCTTCTAAAGGGTGGAACTTTCCTTCTTACCTTTTAGTTCTTATTCTATCCACCTTCATGAAAGTCCCTTCCTTATCCTCTCAACTATGTCTTTCTATTTCTTGACATGAGTTAAATTCTAAAAATTCCTTCCTTATCTTGTCCTGAGTGCTTCCCTTATACGCTCACTTTGTCCTACTATTTCTTGTGGTATGTTACCTTCCAGATATCCTTTTTTTTTCTGAACCTCTTGCCCTCTTTTGTCTTATTCTACTCATCTTTCTCTTAGTCCTTTAGTACCTTAAAATGACTCAGTTCCTCCCTTATCCTATCCTCTTTACCACCTGTTTCTCTATATTAAGAAGGCTTTTATTCTTATGGTTATATTTGTTGTTCCCTCTTTGACCTGGATCTGATGAGAGTAAGGTTATAGTACTACCAACCCTTCACTCCTTCCTCACTTTCTCTGACAGTTCTTCCACTCATTCCTCTTTTATATTAGATAATTGATCAATTTTAACCTCATTTTGTAATAATTTTAGCTCATTCTATTATATTCAATTAGACCTCAATTCTTCTATGTATATATGCTCTTCAAAAACCAAAAACATAACAATTCTTACTTTCCATTTTAGAATTATTACTCTGTATTTTTTCCAAAGCACAAGAGTGATAAGAGCTAGGTAATGGGGATTAAATAACTTGCCTAGGGTCACATAATTGGGAAATTTTTGAGTCTATATATGTTCTTTCAAACTTCCTAGGTAATGATGCCATTCTTATGGATTATAGATGGCATTTTCCTATGAAAGAAGTAAACAATTTGATCTTTTGAGTCCCTTATAATTAGTCCTTCATATTTGTCTTTTTATATTTCATATAGATGAGACTTTCTACTGATTCTGGGTTTTTCCCCAAGAATAGTTGAAACTCCTTTAGTTCTTTAAATATCATATTTTTCCTTATATAATTATATTCAGATTTGCTGGAAATATTATTGTAGCTTGTTAACCCAGTTCTTTTTGCTCTTCAAAATATTGTGTTCTGTGATGTGTGAATCAAACTTTCTTTGTCTGTCAATCAGCAACTTTTAATTTAATCAACCAAAAACTGAAAACACCCCTCTTTAAACCTTATTTAATACTAAGTAAGGTAGTTCAAAGTCACTGTATTAATTCTAAGGCAGAAGGTAAGGGTTTAAAAAATTAAAATAAACCAAAATAAAATATATAGAGAATTTTGTCAACTATATAAAAATATAAACCATTCTTCAAATGATAAATGGACAAAAGATATGAACAGATGGATTTTGGATGAAGAAACCAAGGCTATTTATAAGTATATGAAAAAATGCTCTAAATCATTATTAATTAGAGAAATGCAAATAAACAATTCTGAAAAAATGAGAAAAGGTCAAAATGACAAATAATGGAGAGGATGTAGAAAAATAGGGACACATACTTTGTTGGTGGAACTGTGAACTGATCCAACTATTTTGGAGCATAATCTGGAATTATATTCAAAGTCTTATAAAATTGTGTATAACTTTTGATTCAGTAATACCGCTATTAGGTTTGTTACAGTTTATTATAGTTATGGTTTATTACCAAAGGCCGTGTTGGCAAACCTATGGAACATATGCTAGAGTCTGCCATTGGGGACTCCTCCCTTCTTCCTCTCCACATGCACCTGAGGACATTTCTCACATGACCCACCCTTCTGCCCAGCAACCTAATGGGAGAGCTTCCTTCCTTTGCTGTCTAGAGTAAGGCAAGGGGCTCACATGTGGCATGAGGATTGCAATTTGGGCCCTTGGTCTTTGAAAGGTTCACCATTACTGACATAAGGTGATCAAGGAAAAATGAAAAGAAACTATATGTTCTAAAATATTTATAGCAGCTCTTTTTGTGGTGGCAAAGAACTGGAACCTGAAGGAATGTCCATCAATTGAGGAATGACTGAACAAGTTTTGGTACATGGTTGTAATAGAATATTATTGTGCTAGAAGAAATGAAAAACAAGATGGTTACATAAAAAATAAAAATCTGGAAAAACTTATATGAAGTGAAGTGAAGTGAATAGAACCAGATGAACTGTGATAATGAGATTAAATCTACCCTGCCCATATTTAGATTTAATCACCAAAAGTGAAAATATATTCCCTTAACTCACAAATTGGGAGGTCTATAACACACATGTGCTAGAGTGAGTGAGTCAGAATTTACTGACTGCCTCCTGGGCAGTCCTAAGAAAAGTGTCTGTTGTGATTGGACATGTAAACTAAGAGGAAGACACAGGAAGTGATGCAAAAGAGGCCCCTTTAAAAAGAGAGTTCAGTGAGCTGAAGGCTCTCTCGTAGTTCATGAATGGGACCTGAAGGAGCGCTTCTGGTTCATGACCTGGACCTGGGACCTTAAGATCTTGGTGAGACTGCTCTTAAATCTTTTCTTTGGAATTCCATGTGGTGAGTGTAAGACTGAATCTTCCTGAACTTCTCTTAAGGAACTTAACTTCTCTTTCAAAAGAGGCTCTGTGACTGAAGCTTTTGCTTCATATGCCTGCAGGGCCTTTGGACCTCAGCCCTTGGCTCAAGGCTTGTCCTTTTTCCAATTGAGGACTAGTTTTTAGCTCTGCTTGGGTTAAACCAGGCACCTAAGTGAATTATTTAGTTTATCAGGTTAATTATCTTACCTTTTCCTCTCTCTAAATTTCTTACTTTCTCTTCTCATTTGTAAATAAACTTCCATAAAAATAATTTTGACTTGATGTTATTCTTTAATTGGGAATTGATAATTATTCAATTCTCTGGTGACCTAACCTTTTAATATATTCAATTAAAAAACCCCTTTTCCCCCTCACAGAACATTGTACATAGTAACAACAACATATGATAATTGACTGTGTATGACAATTATTATCAATAAGGCAAGTATCAAGGACAACTCCAAGGGAATCATAATGAAAAAGGCTACCCACTGGCATAGAAAAAACAGACAGCATGCAAATGTAGATTGAAACATAGCACTCTTCACTTTATTTCCTCCATGAATTTTTCTATGGCATTACCAATATGTGTTTGACTTCAAAATATGATAAATAGACAAACAAACATCTATTATGTCATAATATATGTACAATCTATATCATATTTACTTACCTTCTTGGGGAGGAGTGTGAGATGGGAGAAGAAAATTTTTTTTCTAAGTATAATTGCAAGAATAAAAAATTGATGCAATTAAAAGAAAAGCAACACAGTATCATTATGTGTTCCTCATTCTTAAGAGTGGTGTTCCCAATTCCTATAAAGAGGAACATATAGTGCTCAAGCATGGCAAAAGGAGCTAGTGTGTTATATATAGCAAGCAGGCTAATTTGAGTGGATTATGGAATATAACATTTAAGGTAATTGAAAAGTTGACTAGACTGAGAAGAGTTGTGGTTTTTTTTTTTTTTTTTGCATATGTGTGTGTGTGTGTGTGTGTGTGTGTGTGTGTGTGTGTGTTATTACACAGGAATTGATAAGTGATCATAGAGGTTACTAGGGAATCTATTCAGTTCTATACTATTCTCTGCTCTTATTCTATCTCCATTCATAGTCAAATCCCAACCCTGGATCTTCTTCTCTCCACTTCTGCTCATAGCCTGATAAGTGGAGTTGTTTCTATTATAAATTTATATTATTTAATGCTATCTTTGCCTTCTCTCCAGGCAAGTTATTCCTATATAACTGATTGACTATGCTACCCTACATAGGAACTGTCCCAAATTTTCTGCAATAATCTCACTAGTTTGAGAAAGAGTGACTCCATAACATTTATAAAACTGATAAGGCAATCCGTGATATGGAAAAATACTAAAAATACCTACAATAGATGTGTAAATTGTCTCCTGCAAGACAGCAAACTTTTCAAAGGCAAAGACTCTTTCTACTTTTTAGATAGTAAGTGTCAGATAAATGCTTGTTTATTGAATCTAATTTTTTTCTTTAAATATTCTTGAAATGATTTTACTTGAGTCTTTCTCCAAGCTTGCCATAAATTTGTTTAAACTTTAAAGTGTTTCTCACCATTTTATGAGTTGATACTGCTCATCAGCTTTCACCATCCTCTAAAATCTTATAAATTAACCTAGATTCTAAATTGGTGTTGCTCTTGGCTCTTATATTTGGTTGTTTGGAGATTAAATATTTTCTATTTGAAGTAGTTTCTAGGATCCTTTTGGTTACAAGCATGGATAACTGATTCGTATTAGTTGAACTTACTTATGAAATTGCTATAGTAATCCTTATTTTTCCATGGTTGAGGAACATTAAGAACTTACTTAAATGGGTTAGAGTACAGTTATTTTAATTTCTTACCATATATTTATAATTTCTGTTCTTTATTCTAGCTTTAAATTAAATTGACTTTATCTAGCAATTTGGTAACTAATCATACACATATAGCTAATGATCCCACATGAGTAATGAATAATTTTTGTCTCTTAAAATAATAACAAATTTTATGTGATATTATTCAATATGTGTGGTATTCTCTGATTTTTTTCTCAGCTGTCTATCATATTTTGATAAGGTTTTATGGTTTACAAGCCATACATTGCTCTGACTGTTATCCTTTAACCACTTCTTCCAATGTTCTTATTTTTTAACCAACTTGCCTAGTATACTTTATTACATTTAATTCACCAAAGAATACCTTGACATAGTTTGATCGTCCTATTTAGTTACTTCTTAGAATTTCTATTCTTCATCTTCTGTAATGGTATATGTTGCCAAGTTTTCATGGTTACTTTTTTGTAAATAGCATTATAAACATTATAGTATAAGATAACCCAAAATCCCATAAAACTTTTTGGTTTTGTTATTTTCCACCAACTCCTTATTTGTTTGTTCAAGGAGAACCTAAAGGCCAGCATCGATGAAGGTTTTCGAGATCCCATGCCCAAACTGCAACTTCAAAATACTTATGACCCCCCTGCATTTCCCCAGACAGAGGAGAGAGGAAGTGCTCACAGTGAGCAGTTGGACAGAGGGGCAGGGCATGCAAAAAAATGTCCTCAGGTGCTGTGGAGAGGGGGAATGGAACAGCCCCCTCTGTGTATCCCCAGTACTAATGCCATGCCTTTGCCAACCCAGCTATAAGCAATTCTTTCATTTGAATATTGCTTCTTTGGTATTCTGTTTACTTTTCCAAGAAAGTATTCCAGTGTTGGCATAATTAATTTCTTTCTCTATAACATATATTTATTGGTTATTGGATAAGGATTATAACACCAATAACTAACTAACATTATAGTTATTTATATTTAAAGTTATTAACCAATAACTAAATAACTAATAACAATTAACCAACAACTAAATTAATGCTAATAGGTCATGTAAAAACTCTGATTCTTTTTTAAAAGACTATAATTATCTCAATTACATGTAAAACAATTTTTGACATATATTTAAATAAATTTTATTTCCATATTCTCTCTCTCTTCCCTCCTCTTCCTCTCCTTGATACAGTAACCAAATTGATATAGAATAGATATGAGTCATGAAAAACTTACTTCAATTTTAGTCATGTTGTAAAAAACAGCAAATACAATAAAAAAAAACAAAGTAAGAAAAATTGTAAAAGTATGCTTTTCAATCTGTATTCAGATGCCATCAGTTTTCTCTGGAGGTAGATAGCATTTTTTTATTATAAGTCTATCAGAATTGTCTTAGATAGTTGTATTGCTGAGAATAGCTAAGTCTTTCAGTTGATCATCAAACAATATTGCTATTACTATGTTGCTGATGTTCTCCTGCTTGTTTCACTTTGCATCAGTTCATGTAAGTCTTTCCGGGGTTTTCTGAAAGCATCTAGCCTGTCATTTTTTATAACACAATAATATTCCAACATAATCACAACACATATGACAACTTGTTCAGTGATTCCCCAATTGATGGATACTCCCTCAATTTCTAATTCTTTTGCCACCACAAAAAGAGTTGCTATAAATATCTGTGGACATTTAGGTCCTTTTCCTTTTTAATTTTTAAAAATCTCTTTGGGATATATTCTTATTAGTGATATTTTAGAGTCATAGGGCATACATAGTTTTATAGCCTTTTGGGCATAGTAACAAGTTACTCTCCAGAATGATAGCTCAGTTTAAGACTCTGCCAACTCTGCATTAGTGTCCCAATTTTTCTACATCTCCTCCAACATTTGTTATTTTACTTTTCTATCACACTAACCAATCCGATTGATGAAGTGGTACCTCAGAATTGTTTTAATTTTTATTTCTCTAATAAATAGTGATTTAGAGCATTTTTATATGACTATAGATAGTTTTGAATTCTTTATCTGAAAATTGCCTGTTCTATCCTTTTACTTTTTATCAATTAGGTAATGACTGGTAGTTTTCTGTTTTCCTTCTAATCTTGACCACTTTAGTTTTGTTTGTAAAAAAAAAACCCTGTGATTCTGAGAATTCTCTTTTTTTCCTCACACTCTGTCATCATTACAGGAAAAATAAGAGAGTCACAGAGGACTGGGATTTTTAACTATTTTTCTTTGTTATATAGGTTGTCATATGCAAAGAAGTCATCAACACCTGATCAGCCTAGTGGTGTTGAAGATTTATTGCCTTATCTAGGTTATTCTAAGAAAGAAGACCTAGCTGTTTTCAAGAGCAATGCTTGAATGAATGAAAAAAATTCCCTTAAGTTTTTACTGTGTGCTAGGCACAGCACTAAGTGATGGAGATACAAAGAAAAGCAGAGATCTCCAACAGTCCCTGACTCAAGTATCTTCCATGCTAAAAGAGATAATATTAAGATATATAGGTACATATTGATAGATATACATTAGAATGAAAATAACCTTAGAAGAGAAAGCTAGGTGGGATAGTGAATGGAACACTTGGCCTGGAATCAGTAAGGCTTATCTTCCTGAATTCAAATCTAGCTTCAGAAATGATTATTTCTGAATATTTGAGTATTCAGAAATTATTAGCTGTGTGATCCTGGGCAAGTCACTTAATCCTGTTTGCCTCAGCTTCTTATCTATAAAATTAACTAGAGAAGGAAATGGCAAACCATTCTAGTATCTTTGTCAGGAAAACCCCAATGACTGAAATAACTCAATAACAATAACAACAAAAGCCTAGAAGAAAAGGTTTC
Source organism: Gracilinanus agilis (assembly GCF_016433145.1). Lineage (NCBI taxonomy): Eukaryota > Metazoa > Chordata > Mammalia > Didelphimorphia > Didelphidae > Gracilinanus > Gracilinanus agilis. Next base: position 318,463,797 of record NC_058133.1, on the reverse strand, counting down.
AGGAAACTGGGGAAGCATGGAAGGATTTCTCAAGAAAGTAGCAACTTATCGAGTGTTAAAATAAGCCAAAATATCAAGAAGTGTATCTGAGAAGGAAGAGCATTCCAAATAAGGTACACAGATAGAGCATTACATTCAAGAAAAAGCAACTAGCTGATGTGTGGCAGGATAAATAGCAAGTCCTGGTGGTCCTCCATCTCATTGGAAGATTTGTGGCTAGTGATTCTCAGTTTATCTAATTGGTACAAACAGCCATATTGTTTGTTTTACCTACCAAGTCCAAATGGAGTTAAGGAGAGCAAAGAAGAAAGGCTCTCATAAGAAAGGGCCATTATACAAATCAAAACAACTCTGAGGTACCACCTCACACCTAGAAGATTGGCTAAAATGACAGCAAAGGAAAGTAATAAATGTTAGAGGAGATGTGGCAAAATTGGGACAGTAATACATTGCTGGTGGAGTTGTGAATTGATCCAACCATTCTGGATGGCAATTTGGAACTATGCTCAAAGGGCGCTGAAAGACTGTCTGTCCTTTGATCCAGCCATACCATTGTTGGGTTTGTACCCCAAAGAGATCATAGGGAAAAATATGTGTACAAAAATATTTATAGCTGTGCTTTTTGTGGTGACAAAAAACTGGAACACGAGGGGATGCCCTTCAATTGGGGAATGGCTGAACAAATTGTGGTACATGTTGGTGATGGAATACTATTGTGCTCAAAGGAATAATGATCTGGAGGAATTCCATGTGAACTGGAGAGACCTCCAGGAATTGATGCAGAGTGAAAGGAGCAGAACCAGGAGAATCTTATATACAGAGACTGAAATACTGTGGTAAAATCAAATGTAATGGACTTCTGTACTAGCAGCAATGCAATGACCCAGGACAACTATGAGGGACTTATGAGAAATGACACTATCCACATTCAGAGAAAGAACTGTGGGAGTAGAAACACAGAAGAAAAACAATTGCCAGATCACATGGGAGGATGGGAATATAATCAGGAATATTGACTCAAAATGAGCATCCTAGTGCAAATATCAATAATATGAAAATAGGTCTTGATATAATTGTTTGTCAGCAGTGGGAAGGGGTAAGAGGAGGGGAGGAATAGAATATGAATCCTATAACCATGGAGAAAATGTTCTACATGAATTAATTAAATAAAAATTTTAAAATCATTATAATATTTTTAACCCTTTAAAAGATATTTAGAGTATTTCTTGAAATGTTCATGAGATGTGTGAGGAAATTTATCCTCAACCTTTTGATGTCGTAAATGTGACACCATCCTCTAGTGATAGCCTGCAGGTTTGTCCCCTGCACATCCAGTCTGAACATCAGTGTGCAACTTGGCTATGAAGGGAGGGTTTAGTTGAACTTAAAAGGCTACATGCAGAAGGAGGAGGGTCTGGTAGCTTCCAGAACAGAGATAGATCAGATACACAAGATGGTTCTTGCTGGAAGGAGGTTTTGACTTTAGTCAGCAAAATGGAGGCTCATCCTTTCCTTTCTGATTAATAAAATAGTAAAACCCACAGCCTGTCTCTCAATTTTAATCATAACAGAGATTAGAGAATTTTAGCTGGTCTTCAAGAAGTTTACTTGCCAAGGCCACAGTAAAACTCTGAGAAGAGAAGGAAAAAGAAGCATTAATTCCCCTCACCTCCTCTGCTTTCCAATGTAATTTTGAACCATTGTTAGAAACTTTCTTTTGTAAGCAAATCAAGACAAAGATAAACTTTCAACAAAACAGAAAAAACTGAAAAATACTTCCTTCTCAGCTGAGGAAAAAAACACTATAGTTTACAATTATAGAGAGAAGAGTATAAATGAAAAGGAGTAGGAAAACAAAATAGAGATCCCTGAATATGCATTACCACCCTCCTAGTCATCCAGGTTTTACTGGCCTACAAAGGCAATATGGCATAATAGAAAAGAACACTAGATTTGGAGAGTGGGAGCCTACCTTCTATTCTGAGCTTTTTAAATGACTATATGACCCTGGTCAATCTCTTCATTTTCTGGATATCTGTTAATTTATCAAATGAAAGAGGTTTACTTGATAACTTCTAAAGTTCTTTTGAGCTTTAAATCTATGTTCAAGTCATCTTTGACTCTCTCTTTTCTTTTCCCTTATATCTAATCAGTAGATAGTACTGGCACCATCTCTTTTACTTCCATCTTTCTCTTTTCCTCTGTCACTACCACTATACTAGTTCAGGTCATTTTTTTCACATTCATAGACCATTGCAATTTTCTTATTGTTCTTCCACATAGCAATATATACCATTTACAATTTGCCTTTTATGCTGTTTCTGAACTAATCTCTTTAAATACTGCTCCAAAAATTCTTCAAGGTTAAGCCTTAGATGATTTTCCACTGCCTTCTTAATACAACTTAATGCAACACTGATCCTATCTGTACAAGTAGTCTAGGAAATTTTGTACACTGTGTCCACTCTATCCTATTCCACCTTCTTCCATCTCTGTGCCTTTGATTCTTCCTGTTCCTCCTCAAGTGCACTTTTCTTTTTTCTTTCCAGCTTTGTTGAAATATTCTTTCCTTTAAGTCTCAATCAACTGTTACCTCTTCCACACTCTTTTCCCTAAATCTCTTCCCTTTTCTTTCAACTGCTAACTGAAAGTGATCTTTCCATCAACAAATTTATTATGCTATCTTAATCATTCCTCTGACAATTACTAGTTATGTGACCTGGAGCAAGTCACTTAACATTTCTGAGACTCATTTCCACATTTGTAAATTGGGATGAAACCCACACTTTTCTTTCAGGACTGTTGTGAGGAATGAATGAGAAAACATAGGTAAAGGATTTTGTATACCTTCTCAGTTATTTTAGCAGGATTTAGCTCAATAGCCATATTGTATTGCATGTAGTCATTACAGGGCAACATGGCCTCAACTATTTCATTGGGGACATTGCTTCCATTTCATTTTTATGGAACCTTAGAGTTTCAAATAATGGTACTGAAAATTGGAGAGGAGAGGAAAGAAGCTATGAGTAATGGTGTTTGGGAAACAGATGGCATCTCTAGAGGTGGCTGGATACAAATTTGTGAGGAAAATGTCCTCAAATTCATATTTAAAATGGAAAGGGTGACTACTAGAAGGTAACATGACAGCCTGGCACACATTATCACTAATGACTCAGACTGTTCTCCAAGGGAGGCTTGTACACTTTTGATCATATTAAAATGAGAAAACCTAAGGAAGAGAAACTCACATGCATGCTCTTGTTTTATTAAATATGTCACTGAATCATTGTATCTTTCATTGAACACTTGGCTCTGTATATACAGCATGAACTCTATTTTATTTTATATCAGAAAAAACTTGGCAGGTAATGTGAAGCATAATGAGAACAGAAGACCTAGTTTCAAGTTATCCTTAACTTTGAGCTAATCAGTGATTATAATTGTAATAATAATAAACATGAAACCAACTGATATAGTAGGAAAATCCTTCATTCAGTATTGTTGAGTGAATCAATTATTCATTTTACTAAAAACTAATAATAGATAAGTCCAAATATTGCAAACTACATTACTGGAATGAACACAGAAATCAATGAATCCATAGATCTATCACTCAGTTTCTTAGTAGGAAGAGATCTGAGAAGTCACCTAGTCCACATCCTTCATGTTAAAAGTGAGACAACCAAGGTCTAGAGAGGTTAAGTGATTTCTCCTAAGGTCACATAGGTAATAAGTATTAGAAGTAGGATGTGAGATAGCAAGTGTCTATGGCAAAGATCTAATTTCTCAAATATATAGAGAAAACGAATTTATAAGAATTCAAAGTATTCCCCAATTGACAAATTGTCAAAGGATATGAAGAGACAATTTTCAGTTGAAGAAATTAAAACTATCTTTAGTCATAAAAAATGCTCCAACTCACTATTATTTAAATAAATGTAAATTAAAACAACTCTGAGATATCACCTCATACCTATTAGACTGGCCAATATGACAAAAAAGAAAAATTATAAATGTTGAGAGAGTTATCAGAAAAATGGAACACTAATGCACTGTTGGTGGAGCTGTGAACTGATGATATAATCATTCTGGAGAACAATTAGGAACCATGCTTAAAGAGTCGTCCAATTGTGCAAACCTTTTGATCAACTATACCAACATTAGGTCAGTATCTCATAAAGATCAAAGATGGAGAGAAGATTTTCTTATAAAAATATATTTATATCAGCTCTTTTTGTGATGGCAAAGAACTAGAAACTGAAAGGATGTCCATCAATTGGGGAATGGCCAAAAAGTTGTGGTATGTGTTTGTAACAGAATATTATAGTGCCATAAGAAATGAGAAACAAATCAATCAGAAAAAACAGGTGAAAATTATATGAATTGATGCAAAGTGAAGTAAGCAGAACTATGAGCAGGTTGTACACAGTAAAAATAGTATATGATGATCAACATCATGAATGACTTATTATGTATGTAGAGTGGGTTCTTGGGATGTATGCACCCCCAAAATTACTCTAATGAGCAGACAGGGGTCATGATAGGATACAGACAGAAAATGTGGGCTTTATTGGAGAGGGGAAGGGAAAGAGCAACTGGCCATGACATTTCTTGGAGAGATGAGTGCTCACATACAGAGAGAATAGATTTTAATTTATAGGAAAGAGCCAATAAGGTGTATATAAAGCCATTACAAAATGTTTCATCTTACTTTGAGACAATCATCTTCCTCACATTCTGGCTTCCTGGGGAACATCCTTCAAGTTGCCTCTGACAGGTTGATCTCGGTACTTCAGGGAAAGGCATGTCTCCTCCAAGGCAGTTCTCCAATCCAGGAATTTCCTAATCTTTCCACAAGATTAGTCTTTTCCTAGGGGATGCCAGAGCAAAGATCCTCCTTACCAGCTCAGAAGACAGCCAGATTAGGAGTGATTGTTAATTCCAGTAAAACTCCCAAGATCCTCCTCTCCTTCCAGGGTTTGTGTCTAAATTCTCCTTTCCTCTTAAAGACAATCCATGCATTTTTTCCCTAGCCCTTATCACTTATCCTTACAATTTTCATCCCCCCCCTTTTTTTTAACCCTTGTACTTCGGTGTATTGTCTCATAGGTGGAAGATTGGTAAGGGTAGGCAATGGGGGTCAAGTGACTTGCCCAGGGTCACACAGCTGGGAAGTGGCTGAGGCTGGGTTTGAACCTAGGACCTCCTGTCTCTAGGCCTGACTCTCACTCCACTGAGCTACCCAGCTGCCCCCTTCATCCCCTTTTTTGATGAAAATTACAGCTTGGGCCCTAAACCAAAGACACAGTCCATCTCTGTGTTCAGGGAACCTCTCTATGTATTAAAAAAAAAGTGGACACAAATCTCAGTGTCTATGTTTAACAAGAATATTGTTTATTTTTCATGTTCTTTCCATTTTTTAAAGCAGAGGAAGCCAGCAACTGCCTCCAGGGTAATTTTCAAGGTTCAGATCAATAGAGTAAGGTCAATATGTGACTGACATAATTCTGGACTTGGACACCTTTACTCCACATAAAGAAAATAAAGGTCTTCCATGATTCTGACTTGAGGCCTCTTGAAAAACCTGGTGTCAAACAGAGTAGCAGTGTCTGGACTGCTCAAAGGTAACTGGCTTGTTTGCTTGTCATATCTCTCTCTAGAGCTCATCTGTTCCTTTCACTAACCCAACATTCACAGAATCACAGAATTTCTGAGTTGGAAAGATCTTCAGAAGACAGCTCTAGTTCAACCTTTAGCTGAACAAAAATTCCTTCTGATTCATATCTGACAAGTGATCATCTAACTTCACTTAAAAGCTTCAAGGGACAGGAAACCCAAGGCATCCCATAATACTTGGGGATAATGCTAATTCCTACAATATTTGTCCTTAGGTGATGTTAAAGCTTTCTCTCTTTGTTTCTTCCCCTTTATTCCTAATTCCACCCTATGGGATGAAATAGAGCAAGTTTAATTTATCTTCCTCATGACAGCCCTTCAGGTATTTGGAAACAGAAATCATGTACTTACTAAATCTTTTCTTCTAAAGAATAAACATTCCCGGGTCTTTCAATCAATTTTTTGAGTTTGGTTTCCAGCTCTCTCGTCTTCCTGGCGGTCTTTTCTGGACTTATTATAGTGTGTCGATGTCCTTCCTAATATGTGGTAACCAGGACATGACAACTCTCTCTCCCCCACAAAAAACAGATTCCCTTTTCTCTCTAGACAGCTCACTCTTCTCTCTCATACATGTGTTTGTATTTGCTGACTTGACTGAGATTCCAGAGCCGTCAGAACACAGAGTAGTATTCCTCTGACTTCTGTTATCTCATTTTCTTTCTTTTACCTTTGCTGAACTCTAGCTAGGTTTTCTGGCTTATTAATAGTCTCCACAGGTATTATTTAGCCAGGCTGATAGTATTCAGGGCTAAAGAGGTTGATGAGTTCTTAGTCACAGTTAGTTGCAAAAATTTTGTATGAAGAATATTATTTATTAACTTCATAAAACCAAATTAATTAAAATACTAACCATTATTGTGTACCTAGATTATTGAGATTTGCAATCCATGTTTCAATGGCCCAAAACCAATAACAATAACAAGAAGTATGTAAATCACTTTTTATATTCCATTTTTCCAGGTAAGAAATCTCTACCATATCTGTCCTATAGCTTTTCTTTTATGCTACCTGAATTTTGATCTATCTACTTTTTGAAGTAAATTTTGAAGGAAAACATCTGTCCTGGTAGTAGTCCTAAAAACTGGGAAAACATATTTAGCCTTTATTCACCTTTTATTTTTCCTGACTCTTTGCACCCTCTTTTGTCTCTTTATTGCCAGTCTCTCTAGATTTCTTTTTATTCCTTTATCTTTTCCCTTGTTTATTTTTCTTTGTAGTTTTTTGCATATTTAATCCTTTTACCCATTAATATTACAAATTCTTTTCTCATCTACTTCAATATCAATGAAGTGACATTATTATATTAAAGTGTTAGGCTATATTCTGTTTCATTTCTGCAAAATACAGAATGTATTATGACCTAGATCCCTTTTGGATTGATAAAGGGAGCTCTATGTTCAGATCAACTGCAGGTTGCATATGAGATACATATAAACTGAATAAGATGCTTTTAAAAAAAAACTGTTCTTTACCAATGATGCTGACTTCCTAACTTAGGAAAATGTCGGAATCATTATATACATATGTATATATATATATATTTGTTTATTGCCTTTGCTAAAGATAATTTTTTTCTTGTTCCTATTTGTTCTTTAAAATTATGTATATCATCCTACCACAAAATTTCCCCAGTATGCTTAATCCAGATAGTTCCTTTAACTAAAACTACTGAAATGCTATTTATTCTTCCTTTCAACAACAGAAAACCAAATGAACACATTTATTTAGTACATAACACACCATGTTATGGAACTTGCACAATGCTTTGCATATACGAAGTATCTATCTGCTTTTATATCTACATCTATCCCAATCATCTGTCTCTGCTTTCCAGCTTTGTTCATTCCTTATTTTGTTTGTTTATATCTAAATCTATAGTTTCTGAGATACAGAATCTGAAGCATGGAAGTTGCCTCCCCTGATGCAAACAAACAATGTGATCATAACATAATCTTAGAGAACTGCTTGGAGCGCTAAGAGAATAAGTGACTATTCTATAACAAGTGATTATTGAAATGAAACTTGAACTCATCTGTGCTGATGCTGTACCCAATGTACTATTGTCTCTCTTCCTAATTATACACCAGTTATATGTTAGTACCAAGAAGTTCTATTATCTGAAAACAGGATGATATTTTGTGAAATGTATAGGTAGAGAAAATAAAATGTAAATGATAGGTTTGGTTGTTCAAATTCCTTGTGACAGTTCAGTGCTAATGCTTTTAATCATTTTCCAATTACATAAATTATGCTCTAATATGGAAAATGTATTTGCACCTGGGATTCAAGGATAGTGCACATTTAGACAGGTAACTGTAATTTTGTTTAATAAAACAAATACAACTAAGATTAGTAGGTTAAGAAGGCAAGGGGAAAACTGATTTTTTTTAGAATAAGAGTATTTTCAAAATTCTATGACATTACTGCCTATAAGAAGAAAACTGAATCATAGCAGCTTTTCACTACTTTATGTCTCCAATAATATACTATCTCAAGGCATTTATGGATTGTTAAGTGAAACATCACTTTGTGCTCCCAAAATCACAATTGATTTTAAGCTGCAAAGTAGCACAGTAGATTTGATCTTTGCAGTTTATCAAATACAGAAAAATCTAAATCACATAACTGTGGGCAAAATAAGTCATTCTCTGGACTCCTAGGAGTATTGGATATCACTGGTTTTGGTGGTGACAAATTTGTAGTTTACAAAAAAAGATTTCACTAAGATTCTAAGCAGAGCTGTAACTATGGCAATCCACCCAGGGAATTGAAATTTAGAGGGCACAAAACTTTATATTAAGTGAACTCTTAGCATGTTTATGTTGTGGGCTTTCCCCTCATATGATTTCTACCTCAAGGATTTTTCATCCTCTCACCACATGCCATGGATCTAGTGTTCAGTGTCTCCCTTTTTCATGGTGATAAAGATGATTATTGATTTGGAAATATTATCACTAATCATATTAATTTGTTAAGTGTAACTACCAATTTAATTCTAAGATATAGTCCCAGATATTAATTGATTGAATAGCTGAGTAAAATATAGCATATAAGACTAATGATAAGCTACTCATTTAGTAGCAGACAAATTAAAGTAACAAATATCTCTTTGTAGGAATAAGAATAGATAGTAGATTATTAGAGTTCAGAGCCTGCCTTTAATTCTCCTTTCTGATAGCCATTTGCTAAAGGGGGACTTCCCTTTTTCAGCAGCATCAGGCAGTCACAAGCTTTTAAAAACCTCAAAGTTTCACAGACAAGTCCACATTCTGAAAGTTGACATTCGTGGCAAAAATGAATGTAAGAAGTCCCAAGAAGCACATTGGTCAAAGCATCCTGTCCTGTTCAAAAGAGTCTTTAGGATTTTTTTCTTTACTGGTAAGTCTCTGTTTCTTTATTCAAGAACAACTTTTGTAAGTTTTCCAACCCCTCACTCTATAAGTTCCATTTAAAAATCTGTCAATGATGATGATCAGGGTCTCAGATTAAGTATGTGTATCTGTAGACCCTTCACTTGTGTGATTTGCTTACTGTCATATTAAAGTCAAGTGGCTCATCAGCTTTTTTCCCAGATTTTTTCCTTATAATTATAGATTTTAGGATGACTTTATTGCTGCTTTCCCAGGGTGCTACTTTATGTTCATTTTTGAGACCAAAATTACTAATTATATCTCTGCTTCTATGGATATCATATGACACTATAAAGCTCACCATGCTTTGAACAATCTTATTGAGTACTTAACACATTTAATTCAGTCTAACATCTATTTATTGTGTATAACTGTTCAGAACACCCTATCTTTAAGCTGACCTCTTTTGAATCAGCATAGCATGCAGTACAATCATATTCATGCTAAAGGTGGAGGTTATATCAATGGCATGACTGGCCATTGTAGAGCCCCAGACACAGGACCAAGACCCATTGGACAATTTACTTTGTAAATGTAAAAACTAATGGTTTGGCTAAATATATGAAAATTATAAATATTTTATTTATAAAAGAGGTAGAAAGAGTGAAAATAGAGAAATACAAAAGGCTAGAAAAGACATTAACTTATCTGACTAAATATTGTTCCAGTTCAGAATTTGTTAACCTTCAGTCAGAATTAAATTATCTCCAGAAGACAGGTAGGGAAAACCAGCTATCCACTCACCCAAGACAATGACTGGAGCTGAAGGTGACTCCTGAGGCCTTCTTTCTTCTTTGAGCTGACCTTCTAGGAGTGATTCTCTTCTTGGAGTTCACTCTCTACTTCTTCCTTCACCAGACTGCCTGCTTTTAGGGTGGTTTCCTATCCCTGCCCCTTTTCATGTGGGCCAATCACCCAAATTGTTTCCAATTTGTCTGAGTTGTCACCTTTGGATTCACACCTTTCTGAGTGGGTGAACTCTTAAGTTTCTGGCTGTTTGAGTTTGGGGAAAAAGGTGGAGCTCCCCAAGTATCTTGCTAAGTATCTTGCTGGCTTCTCACCTAGCATCAAGTAAGGTGTGAACTCACTAAGTGGTTTGTGAGCTCCTCCACCTAGTTCAAGCTTGTGTTGATTCATTCAAGAAGGTAAACAAAGGAGAGCTAATTTTGTCCTCCCAATCTAATGAGGTACTGAGTAGGGGTACTTAAGTTATCTGCCAAAGTTTTAGCTCCAACTAGGCAAAGAGAACAAAGGATTCTCTTTTCACAAGTGTGAACTCAAAGAGAGCCAAGAATTCCCTTTCACAGCTTGAGTTGGATAGCACTTTATTGCTGACATCACCTCGGTATGACTAGATATATAAAGGGTCCCCTCTCCAGGCTCAAGGTCTTTAGTTGCTAACCAGAGTCTAGGTTTATTGTGAGAATGGCCCTCTCTCAATAAACCTATTTGTTTTTGGCTTGGAGACTTTGTTTTATTTTTGGTGTCTCAGCTAATAAATTTCTACCAAAATGTATATGTACTTAGGTACTTTCTGTCAGTCTGTCATTCCTTCTCAGAAAAGGGTTAATAAGTTTGCTAAGAGAAAGTTATGTTAAATGAGGTCTTTGTATTACTAAGAGACTGGTTGGGGCATTATCTATTGTTAATCATGAGTTCTAGATGTAATGTACTTTTGAGAGAAGTTTAAAGTTGTTCATTTGGCAAAATTTCCAAAGTACCTCAAAAGAAATCTGTAAATTTCACATTGTTCTTAAGTAAACTAGCTATTCAAAAAGATTAGCCTTTCTTAAGGAAAAAATCAGTTAGGGATTTATATTTTGATATTAAAGGAGAGTCAAATTTTGGTAACAACAAGCTTTATATAAAAATAAATTTTAGCATTCAAAAAATTTTAAAAAGATAAACTAGCTTATTGATGCAGTACTATTGTATACATATATTACATATAAGCTTCTAAATAAGCGTCTTAAAGAGCAGGAAGGAAGCCACAAAGAACTCTAGACTAATGAAATGAGAAGCTTCAAATTAATTCTAGAGAGAAGACAAAATTAAATGGGATCTTCAAAGTCAGTGCTTGCTTTTATCTAAAAGGACTGCTTTTATTAAAAATTTGCTACTTTTATTCCATATGGCTATATTTTTTATCTATACTTCCTCTTTTTCCATAAGAGAAACTCAGAGAAAGTAATAGCAGTGGCAGTGAAAGCTTTACAAGTAAAAGAAAATTAAGGAAATACTTAAATATATTCTACTATTTGGGCTTGGTTTTATTTTGGTCTGATTAGCCCAAACAGAAGTATCAATAATATTAATAATGAAGGAAATGATCTTTGTATGTCCTTTTCCTCTTTTTCAATGCTGGCTACATTGAAAAAGACCAGAAAAAAGGACGGACATAAATTTAATAAGAAACTAACTATTTGGTAAAGAGAGAAACATTTAATTGCTCAATTGTATTTTCTAAATTGTGTCTATTTCAAAATTAGAATGAGTGTACATGTTGTTTTTAAAATAACATCTTAACTCTTAATTGTGCTAACCTTAGAAAACTTTCAGTTGCTGAATTAGAAAATCATAATTCAGTATTTGCAAATTGTCCATCAGACTGAATAGGTTTATACATGCTATGTATGTTGTTCATCATAAAGTTTCAATAATCGCATATTCATTAATGATCATAAAACTGGTAAATATTAATTATGTAACTGTACTTGTAAAATTATTTTTAAAAAATTACTGCTAAATTTTATTATAAAAATGATTCTAATTTGTGGCAAAAGGTAAAAAAAAAGATTTTATTTGACCTACCTAATTTGATATTAACCTCAAAAAAAAAGTGTTATTTCCTACCTAACCTTCTAAAAGAATAATAGCATTGTGATGACTGATTGAAACTATTTATTTTATATGTTTAAGTTATTCATAATATTAATAAATCATGAAAGTTTAAGTGAAATGCAAATTCCATCAACATGGCATTAATTAAAATGATTTTAAAAGTTTGATATAGTGAAATATTTCATTAATGAGATGAAATCTTGAACAAAGCAAATTAAGATTTTCAAAGCAATGCCCAAATTAATCTCATGTTTTAAAAAATTCTTATCAGAATTAAATGTTTTAACATCATATTTTTATAAGTTCTCTAATCATTACTTTCTGTTATCAATACCTATCCTTAAGTGTGATGATTCATTGCTTAGTGTGGATTTCTGTTTTTTGTTAGCACTATATTCAAATTTGTTTTTAATGTAATTTTGCAGTTGTAAAGTCACTTAAAATAGTGCAAATTTCGCACTTAATTATGCTTTGAACACATTTTATCAATCTGATAAAGAAAACAGTAGAGAAAATGCATATGAATCTGATCCACAAAGAGACTGAATTGACCATTTTTTCCTATGGTAGAATTTTTAATATGGATATAAAACTTGTTAAGAAAAGATAGTATTTTTGAAGGTTGAAGAAGGAATGATAAAAAGTTAAGTGAAAGGTAAAGTCTTTTAAACTTTTATCACTTCTTCACATAAAAAAGCTTCTAAATTTTGTTATACCTATGTAAATAAGTCTCATATTTAGTATCGTGAAATATGCTTTTTTTTGAGATTTAAGTAAATAAAATATTTAGATGATCTAAAGCACAGAAATCCTTTGATCTAATTTATAAGGAACCATACTATTAACTACAACATTTAAAAAGATTTAAACTGTTAAACATATTATGAGTGGTTTCCATTCTGTTATTTTAAAATAAGAAGACTGATTTTTTTTTAACTTTGAAAATAGATAACCAGCCTGCTTGTCAGAGATGTGGTTAAGGTCTAAGCAAGACCTATTATCAACACGGAAAAGGAAAAGTTTCTTTTGAGATCCATGAGCAATTAGCAAGTCAATAAACAGATGAGAGACAAACTTGAATTACTGGCTGCTTAATTAAATGCAATAATTAGTCAATAATCTATAACATTAGAAATTTATTATCATGTTTACATAAGGAAGAGGCAATTAAGCACTGATTTTCACAGTCAAGGAAAAGTATTCACAAGTTCTGTTACATATGTAAGATATTAACATTACAAAGGAGAATGTTTTAAGTTTAAGATAGAACATCTATCAGTTATTTTGGAATGCTATTAAAATATGTACCTTTAGAATATGAATAATGGTTTCATTGTTTGAATGTAAACGTCATTGTGACTGATACAACTGTATTTATCACAGATTTTTGTTTCATCATAAGAAGTGATCTCAATTTACCAGTTTGAACTAGACCTAAATTTATGTGACATAAATTGGTGAAAGCACAGTGCTAACATTTAGTGTAATGGTAAATTCTGTTTAGAAACTGGATCCTTTGGGTCATTGATTAGCAATTAAAATAATACTTTAGTGAAGTATAGATTCTTTGGAATGATGAATGATAAAAGTGAGGTGATAAAAGTGCAAGGAATGTAGGATCTGAATATAAAGAAGAAAGAATGTTTGCAGTTTTAGTAAAGTTTTTTTTTCTTTTTTAAAACCTTACCTTCCATTCTAGAATCAATACTGTGTATTGGTTCCAAGGGAAAAGATTGGTAAGGGCTAGGCAATGGGGGTTAAGTGACTTGCCCAGGGTCACACAGCTAGGAAATGTCTGAGGCCAGATTTGAACTGAGCACCTCCCATCTCTCCACCTGATTCTCAATCCACTGAGCCACCCAGCTGCTCCCATAAAGTTTTAAAGATATAGAAATGAGGGGAGTGGAGAAAGTTTAGGAAAGTTGTAACCTGTTAGAGTATACAGAGGGTTGGAAAGTAAAAGGTGTGAATGTTTTGATGCTAATAAGTTTAGTCCATTATTAATGTTTAAAACAATTGAGAGCATTTCCCCAACTTCCAGCACTGTAATTTTGTAGTTAAACAACTAAAAGATGAATCTATTGTTAATTATAGAATGATGGGTTTGAGATGGTGCTAGTGAAAAAATTAAACTGTTCAAGGAAAGGGGAAAGATGTATTAATTGGGAAACAACCAAATCATAGTAGAGTTTTAATTGAAACATTTAGACATTGAATCTTATTCACTGTAAGGTATATTTCTCCTATCTATTTTGTAACTGTTTAATTAGAGTTTAAGAACTGTCTTATTTCCCTACTTTAAAAAAAGAAAAAAAATTTTCATAGACAAGGTGGGGCAAGCCCATAGTCCTGAGAAACTTCAGATAAATAAAATATAATAGTTTAGGATAAAATCCCATTAGTTAGATCCTATAGAGAATGGTGAGACTTAGTAAGGACTGGAAAAATATTGGAAAAAGAGAAAAGAAGAGAAATTGATAATCATTGTGTGGAAAAGATAATTGCAGATTTTCCTTTATCTCTAACTTTTGAGCCTTTTTGAGCAAGGTCAACAGCCCTGCAAAACAAATAAAAATCTTGTTTGGGTTATGGAATTTCAAAACAATGAAACTGGATTACAGAGAATGTAAAATTTTCAGCTCTAAGCTGATCTGTGAGATTTGCCATTTGCCATTTTGGGACTGCAACTGATATTATTTTGAGTTTTAAATCCGGGTATAATTGGATCATTATGGTAACCCTTCATAAGAGAGAAGCCATGTTACTCAGAAAGAGTGTGATCCTGAACTGTTACAGGTACAGGCTCTTATCTGAGGAAAGTTGAGAGGACAATCAGCAGAGCTGAGATGGTATTCCTTTTGACCTATTAATAGGAATATTTCACATCTGATTATTTCTGAGTGTCTGTGAAGTATAGTGGTTCCTGCATGATTGATTGATAACTCTGACACTTACTTGAAGTCAAACAGTATTAATGATGGGCACCACCCTCACTTGCCAATTTTTTGCTATCACAAAAGAGTGTGGCTATAAATATTTTTGTACAAGTCTTTTTTTTTTCCAATACAACTCCTTTTTTGAGGAAGTAAGTGAGAGATTAAAATTAGAAAGGATATGGGCAACTCAAAGGATATATGGCAAAATTAGAAAGAATATGGTAGTGGCTCTTTAAATTGAGCTAAGTAAACAAGATATTTTGCATGGTGACATTAGCAAGTAAAAAAAAACATTTTAATTGGGGTTAAATGTCTTAAATTTATGTCAGAATATGATTTTAAAGTAGTTCCTGAGAATAATAAAAATTAGGATAAACTGAAGCCTAAAACAAATGAGTTGTCCCTTTAAAGAACTGACAAAGTTCTTGAGATACATAGGTCTTGTAAAAAATATTGCTGAATAGCTGAAAATTATGAGAACTCTAAAATACATGGTGTCAAGGTCTTTAGTTTACTGATTTGTACAGTGAATGCTTGATTTGATGACCATAATTTAAAAAGTAATTTCTCTTAAACCTAGATTCTTTTGGATAATGGAGTAAGAGAATACTATTAGTATTCTTTTGAAAATTAAGGTTTTTACTGTAATCTTGATTTTTTAATTGTCCAAAAGACAGAAAAATATGTAGTAATAAAGATCTAAAATAGAATGTAGTTAATTTGGTGTAAGACTGAGCAGAACCAATTAGATTTTTAATTCTGAGAGAAGAGACTTAATTTTGTGCTGTCATATAAACTCTTCTTTTTGTTGTTTTTCTGTTATTTGCCCTTGAGAAACTGGATCATATAAATCATCTATGCCATGTATTCGGGTGGTTATAATTAGTCAGCATTTTTTTATTTTAAGAGAAATTAGACTTAATTTTGTAATAACTAATTGACCTTTTGTACATATTTGTTTAGTTTTTGTGTGCAATATTTTCTTTACTTGTATTTGGAAAAATTTTTTCGAAAGTTTAACTGATTAGCTTGTCACAAATGAAGTTAGATGGACCTTCTGTCAGTTGTGCCTCCACCCTAGCAATATAAAGGGTAGTTATTGTAATTTAAGTATTCTAATTTAAAAAATAATCTTAAGATTTTCCTTAATAATACTTAAAGATTCTAATTTTCTGAGAAGAAAAGACCACACCTTTTTGGAGCCCAAACCACCAGACAAGGTTGCCCTACATACAGCTGGAACCTAAAAGAGTCCATAGAAGACATGCAGTTATGGACATCTTATAGCCAAATAGAGAGAACTTCACCAAGTCAGAAGACCCTTAATATGGCTAATCATTCTCTTTGCTCTCTTTTCCATTGCCCTTTTTAGATTTTTCCCTGAACCAAATACAGAAAAGCTGACATTTTTTATTATTTGGTCTTGCTGTTTTCCCCTGTGAATTCTAATACTACCTACTCTGACTGAGGTCCCTTTCGAGATTGGCAGTTACTTTAATCTGAGAACTAAAAAAATCCAAAAGGAAAAAAGCTAGTCCTAAAATTTAACTAGAATAGGAAAATTTCAACTTAGTTATGTTTATTTTGTTGTGAGGTTTAATATAAGTTAACATCTGCTATTTTGGAGATTCATAACATGTTGTCCAGAGTGCCTTTCTAAATTTGAGTACATTATCATTTATTCATTGCATATGTAGAATTGCAAAATGTAATTAATTTCTCAATGTGATATCAAGAAAATTTAGGAAAGAATAGTGGAGTGTGACAATTTTTATTTATATAATTGATAACAGGAGATAGTTATATTCAACCCTAAACATGATTGGAGAGAACTGTCATTTGAGGTTAAAATTTATGAGATGTAATTGAAAAAAATGCTATGGAACCATGATGTCAGTAATACCAATGGAATTTCTTCTGTGAGCTACAAGTGTAGTTTTGTCTCTGAGGAAAGCTGAGAGGGTGCTCAGTGCTGGATATTCTAGAATGGAACTTCACGTTTATACCTGGAAGCTTTTATTTCACGGCTGTGCATCATTCCCAACTCATACCTGGCATTAACACTCAAAATTAGAGGAGCATTCTCTCTTATTTTAGCTATGTCACTCTTTTCTCCTGTTATGGCAAGTTTTCTATTATCATTAAAGGTAAAAAATCCTAAAGAGGCTAATGATGAAATATATAGTAATTAAAAATACAAGTATGTAGAATTTTAGTCATTCAAACAATCAAATGGATAAATATTGAGTGTTAGAAATCAGTAGAAAATAATGACCTATTATCTTACCTCTTCAAACAGACAACCAATCACTAGGATGTGGTATTTTAATTTGGTATTCAGTCACATACAGGGAGAGAAAGCATATCCTGAAGGTCCATGAGTTCAACAAATTTGAAATAAAAATTTTAAAATAGTGGTTAATATGAGTGAAATGTTCAGTCCATTTGAGCATGGTTATGGTTGTGAAATATATAATTAAAGTGAATTAAAAAGGTGTTGTTTTTAGATCTTCAGCATCTCATTCTCCAGAAGGGAAAAATGAGAATGTTGGATTAATATGTCATTTTCCACAAGGGAAGTGAGTAGTATAATTTTTCAGTTTAACTTTAGAATTTGTTTTTGCTCTGTTGGGTTAAAGTTACATTATTAGAGAAACCCCAATTTATGGAACATAATTAAGTTCTTCACTGGCAAGAGTATTTAACTAATATTTTCTCTTTTACTATGCTGTCCAATATAAAGGACACTGATTTAATAACTTTGGACACTTTAAATCTTTTACTTTCTACACTTGACCTCCCAGATTGTCACAAATCACTCCATCTAAGGACATAAGTAGAGGAGGATTGATTTCTGAACCTCTGCAACTTACTCCAGGTCACCAACAGCAATAGCAGCTCTGCTTTCCCAAACTCAGCCCAGCTGTTGCTGGTGTCTCACAGCAGTTGCTGCCTGTGTACAAGAGGTATAAAATCATCCGTAATGCTTATTCCCTGGGGGGAAAAAAACTTGCCAGTGTTAAATAACTTGTGTAAAATTGATAATCATGTATACTTACCTGATATTTGTGATTCTACAATATAAATTGATATCTCCCAAACTGTTAGTCATGACAGGTTAAACATTATTTTTGGATATTGTGTTTTGAGATGTTTTTTGTAATTGTTCCTTGAGCTCAGGTAGAAAACCAATGGATTTGGTTATGATAATTCATGGAAATAGAGAAGTAAATAGAGATGATAGTGGCAAAATTGTTTGGATTGAACATGAATACCCAAGCTGTGACCCATTTGATTCAAATTCACATAAAGATTTTAGATCAGATGATTCTGTTTCTAGTGAGTCTGGGTTCTATTGAAAGTTTGTTCTCTTACATCATATCAGATCAAGGCCTGGAATTCATTTTCAAGTGAAATTCTCTTTTCTGGGTCCATCAGGTTCAAGCTGCAGAAGACTAAAGTTTTCTAAAATATCTTGAACATCAAAAAAAGGAAGCTAAGTCATTGTATCAAACGAGTAATCTAAATATGATTTTATTGGACAAAATTGTTTGGACTTCTGAATATTATAATCTAGCATTATTATAAATTCTATTTTGTTTGTATTCTGCATCATCCTGTATAATTGTCATAAAATTCTAGTTTTATAAAAATTTTCTTGTTTGAGATAATTTTAGGATAAGAAACTTGCTGTCTCCCAGAATCCAGGAAGTGAACTGCTAGGAGAAGGTGCCACAGAGATACCTGTAGAAACCTCACACTGCACTGAAAAATCCAGAATGAACTTTGGAATGTAGTAAAATTGAACTGTGTGGAATTGAATGCATTTGTTTTGAATGTACACTTTTATGCCAAAGGGGACTGCCCCCTAATTGACTTTTTGTCAAAGTGCCTAGCAATCATTGGTTTTGTTCTCTTTCCATTTTATTCCCAAATTATTGCAATATTATGTTTATATGACCCATTGGGAAGACTAGTATCCCAATGGATCTCAGGGGGGATTGTGGATTAGAATCTGCTATCCTGAAAAAAATACAATTCCCAGCACCCCACTCTTTTCCTGTCCTTACATGCTGACATAGACAGAATATAAATTTTGTGGAGTTCTGGCTCTTATTCTCTTGTCTTCCTGTCATGACTTTGGTGAAGCAGGCTTTTTGAGCAGGTAGAAAAACTTAGTCATGTGGTTCTATTTTGTTAGATAATAAACTTTATAAAAATATAATACTTGAAGTATTGGACATTAATTTAAATCTTACACTTTAAGAGAATGACCTTTCTGAATTACATGTACTTCATAGTGAACTGTCCTCTGTGCAAAAAGTGTAATCAAATTTGCAATCAAAATACTTCTAAACAAGTTCAGAATATATTGAAAGGGGGTAATGAAAGAGTTTAACTTGAATTAATTTAATTTAATTTCTTTTCAGATCATTTCATATAAAATGAGTTCATTTTATATAATCCTTTAAGTAGTATATGTAACTAGAATGTTAGAAAGGCTAGCCTCAGTTGTTAATTAACTGTAATAAATAAGGCAAGAGTTAGCTTGAGAGCTCCTGTTAGAAATGTTCTTATGTTAAGTAAACATCTTTACTGTCTCCTGATTCTGGATAAAGATGTTTGTCAAGATTCACAATTAAATTACCGAGCCTTTCCTATATATATATATACATATATATATATAGGATTATTATATATAATATATNTAAATAAGGCAAGAGTTAGCTTGAGAGCTCCTGTTAGAAATGTTCTTATGTTAAGTAAACATCTTTACTGTCTCCTGATTCTGGATAAAGATGTTTGTCAAGATTCACAATTAAATTACTGAGCCTTTCCTATATATATACATATATATAGGATTATTATATATAATATATAATAATATAATGTATAATATGTGTAATATTATATATATGCATATATAAAATGCAACTATTTTATATATATGTTTATTTTTCCAGGAAGTTATGTCAATAATATATGTATATATACATATATTTTCCATCTGGAAAATTAGTATAGGAAACCTGTATATAAACATATTTATTTTTCTAGGAAGATAAATATGTTTATATACAGGTTTCCTATACTAATATATGTATATATTATATTAGTATATTCATAGTATATTATATAGCAATATATGTATATATATATATGTATATTTATTATTGACATAACTTCCTGGAAAAATAAATGTATATTTACAGATGGAAAATATATGTATATATATATATATTATTGACATAATTTCCTGGAGAAATAAATAAGTTTATATACAGTTTTCCTATACTAATTCCATTGTAGATCTGACATCCCCCCAAATAGTCTATAGGTTAAATCTGTCTACTTAGAATTTAATATAAAAGTACTGGGATTTGGTTTCTTGAAAGTACCTCTATGTTAGACACCGCATGGTGGAAGAAGCTTCTTCCCTCCACCAGGCCTTGTTGCATAGTGCCTGAAAGCCTCCTCATGTCATGCATATCCTATAGATAATGATGCCTTACTCCTCCAGTTCTACCATGGAGGAATGGAGTGAGAGTCATCCTTTCTCCAACCTCCTAATCACAGAATTAGCATAATCAACACATATCCTCTGATTTTTATACACAAGCTGCAAATCAGCTATTGCACTCAAAATGTTCATCTGGGCCCAGATACAGGATAATAAGCATGCTTCATTGCTAATCACAAACTACAGACCATTTGATTGCATAATAAATAAGTACACTTAAAGTATCTCCATCATTAAGTGTATATCATTTTAATTGGCTAAAAAATGCTTTTTTACAGCAACTCCCACACTTTGCTGCTTTCTACAGAGATATTGAATAGTGACGCATCAGACAGAGCAGATCAAAATTCAGCCAGGCTATTCCTCCGTGCCATAGAACTCTCAGGCACATCACACACACACACATTTCTGTGTCACGTCTGTATTTGAAATTTCCAGGTTTTATGATGCTAGAATACAAGATATCACAGTCCTCTCTGCTTCTGTTCTTCCCAAGATGAAACTGTCTGTCTCTTAGAGAAGGATGAAAAGCCAGTATTTTCAGGAGAACTATGCCTAGTCAGAGTTAATCTGTATTATTTTAGAGTAGTCAATAGAGAACTGGCCTCAGAATTAAGAAAATCTGTGTTCAATTTCCATCACTGACAAGCCGGCTGGCTGACCCAAGGCAAGCCAGTTAACAGCTAGATGTGTTCTAAGCCATCTCCAACACGATCAGGGGTAGGGAAGGTGCCAACCTGCACTGGTAGGCTGAGTTATCTCATCTGGTAGTTCCCTATACTGATGAAATAAGGAGCTCATGCTCTATCCAGATAGAACACTGATGATAGGACATGACTTCTCTTTTTTTTCTCTTTGACCTGTCAAACACAAGAAAACTTGCCATGAGATAACGAATTTACAGCAGGAAGGAACCTCAGAGCCTCTAATTTTACAGATGACACAGAAAAGTTAAGTAAATTGCCCAAAATCACACAGGGATAGAGTAGAAGAAATGAAATTCAAACCCAAGTCTTTTTACCACCAATTCAGCTTCTCGAAGCTTGAAGAAACTAGTTGGATTTTTGCTTGCTATACCTACTCTACTGTTCCATACATGAAAACAAAGTTCCAGAACACATGCTCCAAGAAATATTTCTCCTTTTTTATTCTAATGAAATCCCTACCTGTGACATTGCCTCTAGAAAAGGAGCTATATGCAAGAAGTTGAAACAATTTTTGAATTCAATGAAAAATGAAATTCATAAAGGATATAACCAGTTTGCAGTGAATTGTCTATCCCAAAAGAATCTGATCAATCCTTCTAGTCTTATATTCAACTATGAAAAAAAAATATAAAAGTGTTTCTGTTTGTGACTAAGAGAATATAACTTTTATTATTCCTAGATTTAGAGGGCGAAGGTTCAAATCCCTCCCCTGACTCTTGTTGCCTCTCAGTGAACTTTGGCAAGTTAAAACTTCCCAGGGTTTCAATTTTCTTCTCTGTAGAAGAAAGATATCGGAGTAGATTGTCTCTGAAGTCTCTGCCTGCTCTAAATCTATAATTTTATTTCTCTTCATGAAGTGTCACATTCTTGCCTTCTTATCCTCTGTGTTTGTTAAATATAACATTCCATCAGAACTCCTTGAAGGATCTACCTACTTCACTGTAAGTCTTTCTCTGCATTTTTTTTGTTGTTTTGTGCACCTCAGTGCCATGTTGAGTTTGAGGAGCTGATATCTCCGTGCACTTAAATGCAACCAGAAAAATAATTTTATGGTGATTAGCCTTGCAGTACACAAGATGAAGATAGACAATGAATCACCATGGATATAAGTACAGATTATCCACCACTTTTATTGTAGAGGGTAAAGCAGTATAGTATATATCTTGATAATGGGTTATTCTTTTGTGAAAGAGGACAGAGGGTAGCAAAAAAAAATGCTGGAAATTATAATTCAGTATTAACAAAGGAAAGAGGACAAAGGGTTATAGAATACCCAGAAGCCTTACACTTGTATATTCTAGTACAAATGCTGTCTATGATAAAAGATTTAGAAGATACTGGACATGGTGAGTATCACAAGATACCATAAAAATGAAGCTGATTGCATCTTAATCACCACTACTTTTGAGGGGGTCATTCCACAATCAGCTGTCTGTGTGTAAAAAGGTTATAGACTAGTTAGGGTAAAGGAAAAAATTAACATCAAAGGAGACAGGATAAAGAAGAGAAGATGTTACATATGATGATAATAGCTATAACCTAAACTATTTTAAACAAGCTCTTGACTCTGAAAAATGGGAAACATATAAATGTAAATATGTTTTCTTATAAAAGTTTAATGTAAAATCATCATCACAGTGAGAATACCAAAAACAGCCGGGAAACTGAATCAGCCAACAAACACTTAATTTCCTTGCCAAATGGAGAGGCTTGGAAGTGAAGGACAACACAAGTTTAAATCACAAATTAATTTGCAGAACATTATGGAGAAAGATGATGAAAGATTATAAACAATATCACCTGGTATATTATGGAGCAGAAAATAATTGTAGTCAATGCCAGTTCCTCCTCCTGACTCTATCGCCTTTAAAAACGTTGACCATTTAAAACAGAGGGATCCAATTCTTTGGCCTCTACTATATGCCCAGAGAGATTTCATAATTTGCAGAAGGATCCAAAGGGTACAGTCATACCCTCTCTATAATTTTACTGAGGATTAAAGTGATTAAAAAACCTTTTAAGTGCTTTGATATTTTTAGCCATTTTATATCTAGAATGAGTAAATAGACTCTCTGCTATGAAGTTGCACAGGATAAGTAGGCATGGATGAGTTGTGGTCTTTGCAAACATTAATGAGATAAGTTCCATGACATTAATGGAATATATAAATAAAGGCCTTATCAATTACATTCAGAAAAACATACATTTATTTTGCTAACTTAAAAAAATTCCCAATAGATAAAGGATATGAACAAAGTTTTCAAAAGAAGAACTGACAATTATTAACAACCATATAAAAATACTACAAATAACTAATAAGAGAAATGCAAATATCAAAATAACTCTGAAGTTTTACTTCACATTCAACAAATTGGGCAAAAGGAGAAAAGATGAGAATAGTCAAGGGCTGATGAGGTTTGGGAAGGCAACCTAATTGGTAGAGTTGTGAATTGGTCCACACATTCTGATAAGAATTTTGGAATTATGTGAAGATGAACTAAAATGCCCATATTTTTAAAGTCAAATATTTCACTGCGGTTATATACTCCATGGAAGTCTGTGACAAAAAAGAGGACAAAAAAAAACTTCCAGAAAAATATTGTACACAGAAGTAGCAATCATGTATGATGATTAACTGTAAATGACAATTATTATCAATAAGGCAAGAATCAAGGACAACTCCAAGGACTCATGATGAAAAAGGATATCCAATGACATAAAAGGAACATATAAAGTTTGAATGCAGATTGAAACATACCATTCTTTGCTTTTTTTTCCCTCGATGAATTTTTCTTAGTGTAAGCAATGTGTCTTGCTTTATATGAAAAATATGGAAATATGTATTATATGATAACATATGTACAACCTAGATCATATTACCTGCCTCCTTGGGGAGGGACAAAAGGTAGGAGGGAGGGGATAAAAAAGAATAACAGATTTTTGGAGATAGGTAATGTGGGAATTTCTTTCTCTTGGATAAGCATATTTATTATAATATATTACACATTTACCACAAATGATATATTTTATATTATTGTTATGGTACATGTTATATATTTTAAAAATAAGAATAAATGAGAAATAAGAGAAAGGCAAATATTCACCATAATATTTATAGCAGTACTTTTTGTAGTACCAAAGAACTGGAAAAAAGTATATATTCTCAGTGATTGGAGAATGGCTAAACAAACTATGGGTCATGAATGTGATGCTTTTAAAAAGTATAAATATGATGAAGCAGAGAAGCATCCATAGATATAATTTAAAACAAAGTGCAGAGATCTAGGAAAATAATAGAGATGACTGCCACTATTTAAATGGAAAAGAGTAGCAACATCAAAACAATTTGAAACTGAACACTGGGAAATTATAAGGATCAAGCTTAGCCCCAAGGGAAAGATATGAGAAAGTGCCTCCCCCATTATGGGCAATTATTGAAGAGGCTTTAATTGTGGAATACTGTAGATAATATAAGTTATTCGATGTCAATTATTTTTACTATACTCTCTTCCTCTTCTTTTTTTTTTTTTTTTGGTTTTATAAGAGAGGCTTTGGGGGGTAGGTGAGAAAGAAAAAATGCATTGGGAAAAGTAGCTAATATAAAAACAAATCTCTACAAATATTTAGAAAATATTTAGAGTATCCTCTTCCTCACTAAAAGTAGATTTTTAAAATAGGGAAAACCAAACACTTTTAAATGAGATGCCAGGGCAAATAAAATCCCTGGAGGGGACTTAAATGGTTATACATACAATACCTTTATTTTGTATTGGATAGATGTGTTTCTTGCCAAGTGCCACCTTTGGGACATTACAAATAGACTTTGCACTAGGATTGCTTTTCAGTGCAGTTGACCTCAACTTTATTAATAAATTTATACTGTAAGGAAGATTGCCAGCCAACACATTGAAACCCTCACATCCTCTCTTGGCTCTCCGTCAGAAGCAATCATTAAATGCCAGGGCAGAACTGAATGCATGGATTTCCTAGACCAACTAACTCCCTGAGTGGCATACATTTTCCACCTGTCAGGGGCTACCCAGAATGGCAGACTGACTAAGAAAAATATACTGTGACAGGTGGGTCATTTTGCTGCAAAGGGGAAAGATTCTTGTTCACTATCAATCATTGGACTGGTATTAACCTAGCCATCCCAGCTCAAGTTATAAAGAATGTAATAGTGCTGTGATTTTGAAACGTTACTAGATCTCATTATGGGAACACTGAGTCAGAATGAACAATGACCAGGTCAGAAAAGATGGAAAAATGGCCATGGACATCAGTTCCATTTGAAGAATCTCTGTTTTGTCACTTTGGTGACAGTATCTCATTTTTTGGTGACTTGTTCTATCAAACTTCCTTTGAAGCCTAGAAAAATTAAGTTAAAAATTAAATTCACTAGTATCAAGAGGGAATGTACCCACCATCCAGCACTTTTCTGCTGAGTGACTTTGCATATATTTTCTTACCTTTCTCAGCCTTAGTTGTCTTATCAATAAGATACTGAGATAAAAAGTCCTTACCTTTATAAAGGTAGAGCATTGAATCAGATTCCTATGATTTTTAGTGAGAATTGGGAGAAAGTAAGTGGCAGAAGAAGGAAAATGATTGATTGATTTTTATTCCACATCAGTATTTTTATTTTAGCATAAAATGGTCTTTGGAACATCTAGATGTGGTTTTATTTTATATTATGGGGAATGTAAGGGTTAAAATATTAAAGAGTTGGACTAAATATGTAAAAATGTGGTTGCTGAAATTATTACTCAAGTCAAAATGACTTTTTATAGTAGTTTATTTACAAAAGAAGAAAGAGCGAAATTAAGGAAATCAGAGAGAGAGAGAGTAGATAATTACTCTGGCCAGGTCCAAACCAGACAGGTTTTCAGAGGCTCCAGCAAAGGGGGCCCAGAGGTAAATTAAACAAGGGTTTTAGCCACGAGGCCTCCTCCAAGATGAGGGGCCTCTCCAGAAGCTAGTACCTCCAGAAAAGCCAGGAAAGGGAGTCAGCCTTTTTTTTCCACTCACCCATGGGGTAGTTCTAAGGGAAAAATTGAAGAGCAGGCTGAGGTCCCCAGACAGAGCTCCTCCAAATTCAAGTTTGAAGGTGAAAAAAACTCATCACAGGAAGTTCTTGCCACTTTTAAAAATTCTTCCTTATTGTCACTTCCTGTGCCTTCCTTCCACTTTATGTGGACCAATTGTAACTATAGTTTTGCTTAGGACTGTCCTGGGGCAGTCAGTTGATTCTGACTTGTCACCTACTATTGCACATGTGGGTCACAGACCTCCCCAAACTTAAGAATAAGTGGGGTGTATACGCTTCTGGTGATTAAGTCTAAAATTGGGTGAGGGGAGAGTTAATTCCATCTTCACAGCACAATAAATAGAAACAGGTAATCTCTTTATACTTCAGTTTCATATCCTATGCATACAAGTCATTTCATCATCTGCCACAGCTGATCTGTTCCTCTTGACTTTCTATCTTCCTGTTCATTTCTCTTTGGCCAACATCATGTTCACCATGACCTGAGAACTTACCTTTCATATGCAAGTCTTCTAGAATCCATGCCTGAAAAAATGAATTGACCCTTCTTTGGAACTCTGTCCCTCTGGTCCAACCCAGTTTATTAGTGACTGGGGAAGTAAACTAACCCACTTAAGACTATATATCTACTGGTTGACTCTCCACCAATCATTTTCCCATCCTATCCAGGCATTTGACATTCCACAAATGCCATCCCATCATCTCCTTGAACATTTTGAGCTCCACCTTGTTCCATTTCTTCCTCACCAGAATAAAATCCCCTTCCCTGATCAATTTTCCCCTTTATCAATTTGTCTTTCAACAGGAACTCCCTTTTAAAATAACATTTGTAAACTTGATGTCTAATACAGTATATGGAATATAGTAGATATATAAAAAGGTTTTTATTTTAAAATTCAATAGTCAATCAATTAATGGATCTATGTGTAACAGTAGGCAGCTAGGTGGCTTAGTGAATCACTAGGCCTGAAGTCAGAAAATCTGAATTCAAACCTGACCTCAGACATTTACTAGCTATGTGACTGGGCAAGTCACTTAATTTCTGTTTGCTTTCATCTATTGGAGAAGAAAATAGCAAACTACTCCATTATCTACTCCAAGAAAACGACATGTACAGTATGGTCCATAGAGTCATGAAGAGTTGAACAGGATTGACTGAATGAACAACAACAATGTGTAATGATGACTATCTTGACCACCACTGTCTAACGGCCAGGTATTTTGTCCCTATCCTAGGTTTCTCCCATATCCTTTAAGGGTTTTGGGGTTTCTAGGCACTTTGCCATTGGCTTAGCTCTAGGCTCAAGTGATAGTGTTCTCCCTTTTCTGGGCATTCTCCTGTACTCTATTTCTATGTAACCCCTAAAGGATAGCTTTTTATAAAGGAATATTTTCTGCAAAGGTATACTAAGGAATATACAAACACTCCTTCAATGCCTTGGGCCCTAATCCTATTCACTTCATATTCTAGGGAGGGAAAAGGGATTAGGTATACTGTTTGGCTCAGTTTCCATATAGCACAGACCCAAGTTCTAGGAGCAAAGTGTCCTTTGGGTTCAAGTCTCAGTCACCTTGCCCTCTCAGGGCCCTCCCTTCTGGGTTGACTGGTTATAATATCCAGTCTGGAAGCTTGACTCTTAGTTACCACAGCCTGAAAATTCTGGATCCAGTGGAGATTTTGCCTCTTACATTTGAAACCAAAGAGGGTAAAAAATCAAAGCAAACACAACTACCAGCCTTATTCTCGTGGCCATAGGGTGATAGAAGGAAGTAGAAAAAGGAAGGAGAAAAAAGTAGCCTTTTCCTTCCCAGTTGGTTCTTGATGCCCACACTGTGAGTATGTTGTGGGGAGCTTGAGGTGAACCCCTGGGGTTCAGGATGGGTATCCTTTGCAAGAATGCAAAATTTAGCTTAAAAATATAAAGAGAAATTTATTAATTTAGAAGGTAATGTTGAATAGTCGGGAGACTGGGTCAAATGTGTAGACTGTCTTCTCAAAGCAATGAAGTTTAGAGGCAAGTAGATATCCTAGATTAATATCAATGGTATTGGGACATAAACAGAATATGTATATCTATGTCCATCTCAAAAGCTAGGGGAGAATGCAAGGGAGATAATTCTCTCAAAGGTCTTTCCCTTTGATGTCCAGGGTCTTATTATGAGTCTTTGATGTTTAGGGTTAGTATTAACAGGAATGCAAGGAAGTAAATTTTCCATCTTACAGTTTGATCTGAAGCACCTCCATAATTTGGGGGTACAAAGAGAAACCTGTGGTCCCATGCCGAGTGTACATGACTTTGATTCCAAGACACAAGGTAAAGATTAAAAAATAAAATAAATTACTACAAATATGGTAAAGAGGTGTTGAAGACCTTTAAGAAATGGAGTCTGCCAGTTTTATAGATACAGCCTATTGTGACTATGCATCCTATTGCAAGAGACTACTGCTATGCACATGATAAGGGAACTCATGAGTTCTTCTCTTATAAGATGGGGGCCTTCGTGTTAGGTGATCTGGGGATACTCCAAAGGCCCCATTACATATTCATTTATTCAAGAAAGAGTTTGAAAAATATGTGTTTTTGGTTTGATAATTGCCTTGGTAAAAACTTCAAACTTCAAATAAGTTCTGTGTACCATTTATAAATGGAAGGAGGGAAGCAGTGGAAAATAATAGGACCTGACACTTGTATCACTGTAATCTTCTTCATCTGAACATCAAAATTTTAAAAGCACCCTTGAAGGAGGTGCAATATAACAATGAAATATAATACAATACAAATGAGAATAATATATGTGAGAAGTCCACATGTACAGGAATGGCACTGAATTTTTGACTATATTTCTTTCTCTGGCCTGGGACTAGTTTGCTGGCTCTCACTTTCATCATGATGGAATGTGAGATTGGAAATTAAGGTTCTTTAGCAAGAACCTTAATTTCATAATTTCATCTTTATGTAAATCATATATTATTCTAACTGTAAGTTACTAGAATTACTGCAAATGGGGATAGCTAGGTGACTCAGTAGATAGAGAGATAGACTTGGAGACCAGAGGTACTGGGTTCAAATTTGATCTCAGACCTTTCCTACCTATGTGATTCTGGGCAAGTCACTTAACCCCAAATGCCTAGACCTTACTCATCTTTTGCCATTAATTAGTATTGATTCCAAGATAGAAAGTAAGACCTTTAATTACAAATATAAATTGCTATAAAATATATTACTGAATAAATCAAATTAATCAAAGAACATTTATTAAGAGTTCATTGTGTGCAAAACACTATGCTAAGTGCTGCGAGTACAAATACAAAAACCTTACAAAACAAACAAACAAGCAAAAAACCAGAGACATTTCTTACCATTAAGGAGTTGATAGGATTAGTGAGTATAGTCATTGGGCTATCAATTGGCCAGCCATTTAGGGGAGAGTATAGAGTTGATTACTTTTGTCAGAACAGTAGGTAATGGGGTTGAGTGGCAATGATGGAAGACATCCAGACTATTACACCCAGGGACTAAGACTGGCTAGATATGGGGAACTTGCACCAATCAGGACAGCCTGACTCCACAGTGGGAATTGAAGGACTGGGTTAAAAGTGAAAGGTGTGACAACATCTGTATCAAGATGGAGTAACAGAAAGATAACTAGGGTGCCACAACCCTTCTAGAAAAAAATTTTTGAATATTACAAAATCTATCAGAATTGACTCAAATTTTATCCATTCAAGTAATAGGCCCAGAATTATTTAAAATCATAGGGAAAAAACCAATATGAAGAGGAAAGGAAAGTTTCAAATTAATATTATACAATAAGAATATTATATCATAGAATAAGGATAAGAATATTGTATTATAGACTATTATAGAATAAGAATATAGAATAGAATTATAGAATAATCAGTTCTGAGGCAAAGAAGGTCTGACTCTTTTTGGGGTTATCTTTCTGTAGGAAACTTCTGTCATAGGGTTCATTTGTGATGAATAAAACTGTAACCAAATATTGACATATCAGTAATATCAGACTTCACTGATTATACCCAAAAGCTATTATTTTCAGAGCAACTTATATCATGGAGCTAAAAGAATTATTTATTTTCTAACATGCAGATTAAAAAAAACCATAGAAATTCTCCATTAGACATGTTGCCACATTATAACAAATGGAATGTCTTTATAAATCTCTTTTCAAATCTTGTATGTGTGGAATAGATTTCTGTATCTCTATTGATATACATATGCATATATGTGTATATATTATTTATAATATATAGCTATATAACATATATATGAATCTGGAGGAGAGGATATATGTGTATATATGTATGGATATATATTATATTCTACAAATGTGTTTGATTTTGTATGA
This sequence comes from Gracilinanus agilis, assembly GCF_016433145.1. NCBI lineage: Eukaryota > Metazoa > Chordata > Mammalia > Didelphimorphia > Didelphidae > Gracilinanus > Gracilinanus agilis. Next base: position 318,433,291 of record NC_058133.1, on the reverse strand, counting down.
AATATACACAATATTTAATATACATAATTTGTACATAACTATATATAGTCATACATGACACACATATATAAAATACAAATGCAAATGTACACATACAGTGTTCAGGATTCTTTTGTGGGTGATGAGTATTTCTATTTTCCTCATGCTTCTGTAGTAGAATATTTGCTAATAAATTAAAAGTTAAGTAAGAGATAGGGTTAATTGAAAAAATTTACTGATAGATGGATAAGAGAGAGTTGAGTGAGTTGGATTCCTTTAAGTGAGAGTGGAATTTTCACAGAGGAAAAAGAATTTCCCAGAGGTTCTTGGGAAGGAGAGTTGGAGCAATGAACTCACTCTTTAAACGATCTTGAATAAGGAAGGGTGTTCAAGGAGGCTGCTCTGTGAGTTGGGAGAATTTCTGGTGAATTTATCTTTTGAAACCATCCTAGTGGACCACAGACCAAGGAGAATATTGGGTGCAGTACTTGTGCTGAGCCCAGTAGGTGGCAGGAAAGAGTGTGCTGCTTGAGTGGAGAAATCTGTGAAGATTCTAATTAGGTACTTTTCATCTCTACAGCAGGAAAGAAATCTAACTTATTCCTCTGTTTATATGTTTATGGTTTTTTTTTAGATTTAGGATAGAAAGATAGTTATTTGGGGAATTTAGTTAGAGAGAGTAGATCAAGATAGGATCAACCTTGTTGATCAAGAAAGATTCCCTTGTGGGAAAGTTGGGTTTGGGATTTATTTATAAATTATTAGTATAGGGAATATTTTCTTACAAATATCTATCCTTCCTTTTACTTTCCCTTTTAGACCATTTTATAGCCATTTTCTCAATGGTAAAACTCAAGAGCCTGTCCACATCAGTGACAGCTATTTGTAACACCAAAAAAATAATTAATGTGTCAATACCCCAAAATAACACTTCTTAGGATATAGCTGGTAAGATTTGGCTTATTTCTTCTTTAAAACCATGTGACATTAGCCCATATTCCACTATTCCCTTTAATAATTTTCCTCTTCGCTTAGGTCTGATATTTCACAAGGATTTTATAGTATTCTTTCTCTCTACTGAGTTTAATCTTTCTCTTCATGCCCCATATGACATATAATTCTAGGAATGTATAATTTCAGTTTTATGAATAAGAAATACTTAGGTTCTATGCATTTCTGAAATGTCTATACCTAGAATTTATTCCTCCCCCACATCTACACCTATTAAGAACTTTACATTTCCTCAAGACTTACCTTACATACCTCATCATTTGTAAAATCTTTCCAGTCACCAGGGCACCAGGCCAGGACCATTCTTGACTTTTCCCTTATTATACTCTCTAAACGTGATGCACTTATCTATATTCTTGTCAAATTATTTTACAATTAAATAATAATTCTATCACTCTACCATAGGCCTTCACCTTGTACTTGGATTATAGCACTGACCTGCTGGCGTATTAGCCCTCCTCAAATCTCATTCCACTCTAATCCTTGCTCCTTTTGGCCATTAAAATGATTTTCCTAAGTGCAAGCCTGGCTATGTCATCCTTTTATTCAATAAACTGCACTGGCTCCTGATTGCCTCCAGAACCAAATGAATAATTCCATGCTTGGTATTCAAAGTCCTTCATAACCTAAATCCCTCTTATCTTTTCAATCTTTGTATATTTTATTTTTTTGCCATACGTTCTTTTTGATCCAGTGATGCTAGCCTCCTTTTGCTTCTTTATCACTTGGTTCTGGGCATTTTCTCTGTATTCCTCCATCCCTGGAAATGCTCTCTGCCTTCTGCCCTGCCAGACTTCTAAGTTTCAACAAAACCACCCTCTTGTACAGCAAACCTTTCCCAACTCCTTTTAATTCTAGTGACTTCCTGCTGTTAATTCCTATTCTTCCTATATAGAGTTTATTTGAATATATCTGCTTGTTTGTTGTTTCCCCCATTAGGATGTGAATTCTTTGAGGGCAGGAACTTTTTTTTTTGGTATTATTTATCCCAGTTCCTGGAATATGGTAGTTACTTCAAAAACTGTAATTGATTGATTGATTAGATGAAGAGACTCATTTCTATCAACCAATCATCCCAGTTTGATGTAAGAAGTCTGGGTCTGATACACTTGTAGAAATCTTCAGGAAAACAACAGGTGCTGCTATGAATGAAAGAGTCTGTTTATGGAGGATTTGACCTGCTTTGACCAGAAAAGAAGAGGACTGGTTCTCTAAGGCCATGCTTGTCTCTTTCTACTTGGCCCACTTAAGGCATGTCTTTCTCTCTGATCCTTGGCTCTGGTTCCCTTCCTCTCCCCTTCCTGGGTGAACAGAGATTGCCTAAGGCACTAGAAAAGAGTCAGTTGCAATAATGAACTCATTTAGCTATTTTTGTTCTCTGTAATTTTGCAACATTAACTTTTGTTTGTTTTGTGTTGGTTTTTTCCATTTAGTGTTGTACTTATTTTATATATTGTTTTCTACTCTCTGTTTACTATGTCTTACATTCAATTGTGAAAACGTTTCTTTGATTCTCTGTATTCATTGCAATCATTTTTTCTTACATGATAAAATATTTCATAACATGAATATATCTGAATTTGTTTAGTCATTCTTCAACTATTAATATGCTAGTTATTTCATATAGGTTTTTTTCTTTTTTCAACAACAGTAGCTATTAAATTCAAAGGCCTATTTAACTTAAGTTAAGCCTCCTGTATCACTTAATTTCAAGTATCTTTAAATCTGAGACCCCAATATTTTGCTTTCATATTAGAAACCATATGAGAATAAAACTCTTTGGTAGCTCCATTGCTGTCTTGTAATTTGAATTGCTATAAACCAAAAATGATGGATGACTCTATTTTAGTCCCTAAAGCAGCTTGCTCACTAGAAATACTAATTCTCATTTGATAAAATTCAATACCTCCTTCCCTGATATCATTCCCATTTTTTTCCACTCTGTTAGCAAAGTTGTTAGTTTGAATAATTCATCTGTTCAATCTACGCATCAAGATTAGATATAAGTAAATAGGGACCCTCCAGAAGTTTCTTAGGACTTGTTAGCTTGGATAATATCTTCTTCCTTTCTGGGTCTTTCTGACCTTTATGTGTTCCTATGTGATTAAAGGTCTGGTCAGTTCATATAATATTGTTATGATCCCAGTCAGAATCTTCTATTTATCTTCAGAATACAATTTCAGGAGCCAAGCATTAGAATTCTTCTGTGAAGGATATTTCCTAGGGAAAATCTTCAGAGAACAAGTAATATAATTTCTTTTTGGTCAGGTATTCCTGATAAGATAGTCCTCTGGGATATTTTTTTTTACCTTGGAAGAGAATTTTGATATCTTATTTAATTTAGATGATATTTCTTTTCTGACCCTCATTCCAAACACCCTAACACCACAGACATCTTTTTCATCAAGGAATTTTATTTACCATCTGTACATCTGTTGTTGGCATACATGGACTGGAATTTCATTTGAGGATTTGATTCCTTTAGAATTTCAAAGGTCAGGAAGCTACATAGGATAATAATTAGGCAAACATTTCTTAGGGATGAATCATATAGGAAAAATAGAATGGAACAGAATCTTAAAAGAACAAATAAAACAGAACACTCTACATTTGAACAAAATAATTTTCTAAAGATGTCACCATGATAATCCTCCTATCACACACAGACCCTGTCCCTATTTTGTTTGCTCTTGTCCTCTTTCCTCTATCCCCTTCTTCCTCTAAGAACTGTACTCAAACATCACTTTTGCCACTGGAAAGCCTGAATCAGGGAACTATATGCCCTTGATATTCCACTGGCTATCTTTGGAACTTACTAGGGGTAGAAAACAAAGCTCTATGAGAGTTCTGAAGGAAGGGTCATTGATGATTGTAGGTATGGGTAGAAAAGCAATAGCACCAAGTCTTATCAAAAGGAGCCAGGAATCAATAGAAATGTCCTCAGAGGAAAATACCTTGGCATTCATATCTAGTTTTGTGTTAATTCTTTGGCCACATTTCAATTTTATTTGGTCGTTTCTAGCTTATTTGCTTCTGTACCTATCCATGCCACCCTTAACTTGAGCTTTGGAAATTAGCCCTCCTTGTTATTTTGCCTTCAAGTGTGATGCCTCAGTTTTTCTGGTCTTCCATTCCTACTTAATCCCACCTTACCTCCTGTTAAAAAGACTACTAATCAGTGCTCCTGAGAAGTACTAACTTCCAAAGTCTTTGCTGAGATTACAGCTGAATTGTATTTTCATATGGAAGCGAGTCATGCTATTCTTGCACTGGATTGCTATTTTTTAATTTTTTTTATTTTTAATTTTTGCAGTGATCAGCCACCTTGGCTATCCTGATGTTTCTAACTAGGTGATGATTATAGGAAGGCAACAGAATAAGTATTTCTATAGCACCCACTCTAGTGCTAGGCATTGTGCTAAGTACTTTATAACGATTATCTCACTGGAAACTCACAGCACTGCGAGGTAAGCGCTAATCTACCCATTTTACAGCTGAGGAAACTGAGGCGAAGGGTCATATAGCTACTGTCTGAGGCCAGTTTTGACCTGCTGTTTTACTAATTCTAGGCCCAGTGCTCTCTCTACTGGGCTACCTAGCTGCCTCCAAATTGCTTAGCTCACTAGCTAGACATATTGAAATTTTGTTTTGAGAAGTCATCTGTAGTTACAATGAATGAGTGTGAGGTAGAGTTCTCATTCAACTTCCTATTTACCAGGTGAGAACTTCCTATTTACCAGGAAATATAAATTCTATTTTCACCCTACTGCCTTTATTCTTGTTATTTTCCTCATCTCCCTTTAGCTCCACTGGAATCTTGTTCTCCATCTATTGTTTATAAAACTCTGGTAGGTACCTTTTTCACTGTGGTTGCCATCAGACCTCCATGTGAGTTCCTCTTTGCTGTTAAGCCCTTCCCATTCCCTGTATGTGTTGTCTTACTCCCTTAATATATAATTTCTTCTTAATTAAGGGACTCTCTTGCTCACTTGCATTTGAATTCTTAGCTCTTGCAAGTTCTTGATGGGTAATAAGTGCTTAATAAATACCTTAGTCATATCTAAACATCAACATATAAAGCAGTAGAATTGGAATGAATTCTTTTAAAAAATTAAATAGGTATTTCAAATTATTTTTCACAGATTTCAGTCAGAAAATCAGTAAATCAGCAATTATTAAGTGCCTTGTTTCTTGAAAGGATATATGAATGAATTTCACTAATTAAGAGTCATTCTGGGCAAGAAAGGAGCAGAGGTGGTGGAGGTATTTTTAAAAGTTAAATTAAATATTAAATATTATGATTCATCTTTCTGAATAAATTAGCAGTTATGATAGCTATGTTAGAGCAAGAGAATGACCATCTAGAAGAAGGGATATTTGTATTCTGGCAGATGAGGAGGAACTGTTAGGCATGCAGAGGAGCCTGGGCTAATGCCATTTTGGGATCTTCCAGGGAATGAGATACTCTTTCATCAAAGATTATGTGTCTTCAAAATGGTCATTTCATTCAGTGGTAATAGACAACAGCCAATGAAAGGAAGGTAGATCTCCAAAAACTGGGGGGAAATATTATGCCCTGAATAAAATATCTTCCATGATTTAACTTAAATGTGGGTCAAGATCAAGGGCAAAGAGAATGGTTCCAGATACTAATTAGTTTGAGGGTTCCAGGGAACTACATTATTCTCAGTATAGAAGTGAAAAGGGAAGTGAGACTACTATATTATAGAGTTGGCAATGACGATAGAGAACAGAAGTCTGGGAAGGAAGTTCACTTGCTTAGGAATGATCTTGCCTAACTGCTCAGTTAGAGTAGCATGGCAGTATGACTTTGGCAGGAATAGTGTTTGGGTTTCAGGGATTAAGGTAGCATATCCCCTTCCTGGTTTGAACCGTGGTTCAATGTATATTCTTCAGCAGGACTCAATTTCAGCCCTGCAAAGAATTTGCCATACCAGCAATCACCTATCCATTTTTCTAGTAGTTTCCTTGATGCAGGGTTTCTTGAGATGAGAGGTTCCCAGAGTATCGAAGACAAATAAAGGATTACCTCTAGTAATTAGGGAGTATTTCTTTTCTAGTATCAATCTAGTAATCTAGTAATCAATCAATTATCCAGAAATTCAATGATCCAAGAATTCTTTCTTACTGGTTTGAGGAACTTCCTATAACTAGAAAGATTATTATATTTAGTTTTTAATTTTAGTTTGTATGGATAATTGAGAATCAGGAAAAGCAGTAAATTGAGAAGATCCTGAGTACATAGGGGAAGGTGAAAGAGCTACAGGAACAGACTTGATGTGCCAAGAGTACAGGAAGAGGAGCAAGTGGGAAGAGTGAAGGGAAACATTGCCAATAAGTAATCATAAATATAAACATTACCAACTAAGAAAGCATAAGCCTAAATGGCCTCACTTAAAGCAGTTGGAAATTATACCTTAGGAAAAGACTAAGAAAAAAAGATATTTGAAAAGAAATGTCACAAATGGGTGATGGAGGGCATGAATTTTAAGGATTAGAAATTTTGTCAAGTCACTAAACATTGCCTAGACCAGTGATGGTGAACCTTTTAGAGTCGGAGTGCCTGAATTGCAACCCTCACCCTGCATGTGAGCCCCTGATTTATTCCAGACAGGGGAGGGAGGAAGTGTTTCCATTGGGCTGCTGGGAAGAGATAATAGAAATGTCCTCAGGTATCCATCAAGAGGGGGAGTAGATCAGCCTCCTTTGGCACACTCCAGCATGTGTACCATAGGTTTGCCAACATGGCAATAGGAGGAAATATTTACAGATTAATGTCACTATTTAATATTCAGTTTCTAACTTCCCAGTGAAATAGAGAGATTGTAAAATATAAACCCTATATCACAAAGAAATGAGCACAATCTACCTCTTTACCAGAAGTGACAGACTAATACACAAAATAAAATATGAATTTTTAGACATGGCCAATATAAGAATTTGTTTTGCTTGACTATGCATATTAATTTAAATAGTCCTAATTTAATATTTTTCTCTGTGGGGAGGGGAAGTGAAAGGGAGTTATAGTTGACAATTGAAAAAAATTTAAAAATTTAAAAAACCAAAGGATTTGTATAGCTATAGAAGTATATCATTTCTGGTAATAGGATCACACAATCTGCTTTATCTAGCTCTTTCCTGATGTCATGTGATGATATAATGGTAAAGGGACACAAATCAACAAAAATAAGGTAATTTTTTACAGTTACATTCAAGATATGAAAATATGAACAGATAAACTATGTGGTTCCTTCCATCTCAAGTAATTTGTCCCTGTGATCCTATTTTAGACAGGCAGTGCTAGTCTGAGGTCACAGGGAATTCCTTTGCCAGTCCCTATCTTTTACCTATCCTTGACATTTTTCCTGTGTTTTTAGCTTTGGGGTTATATCTCAGTTCAACACTGCAGTGAACATTGAATTCTCCAATCCCATCCCAACTTCAGGTTCCTGAAGAATAATTCAATATGGGCTCAGATCTAATGGGCTCTCCTTGGCACGGTGGAATAGGTTGGGGAGTATAAAATAATAATGCTAACATTTGGATAGTGCTTACTATGTGTCAGGTACTGTGCTTTACAATTATTTTCTCATTTGAACCCCAGGAATAGATGATATTTTTATCACTCCCATTTTACACATGAGTAAAAAGAGGTAAATAGTGGTTTAGTGACGTTAACAGGGTTGTACAGCTAGTAAATGTCTAAGGTCATATTTGAACTCTTGTCTTCCTAGTGCTCTATCCATTGTGTCATCTAGATGCCTAGAATACCAATATGAATCAGGGACTGAAAAAACAGTTTTATTCCTTCACTTAGAAAAGGGCATTCTAAGCAATGGAGAGTCATAGACATATTGATTGTAATCAATTGAGAGGCTATTTAAGTTTTTGGGGGGCATTTGCAAATCATTTCTTGGCTCTATTTGTCATTTTACCTCCACTGAAGAAAGCTTTTTGGATATCAAACACTTATTTTAATGTTTTCTTTCTCCAAAGGGGACTCTTCCTTTCTGTTGCTTTGACTCTGCCACTATTTTTGTCTTTCATGATTTTCCAGTACTCCCTCTATGCTTGGCAAAGAAAAAAAAAAGCTGCTGAGGAGGAGAAGATGATCCTAAATCAGACACAGGCTTTTCCAGGAGACCATGAACTCATGGTTCATAGCCTGGTGAGGGGAAGGGTACCCCTCACTAACCCTTAGAGTTATCTTTACTCCTTGAGGCAAACAGGAAGAATATGGCCTTTAGGGACAGCAGTAGTTCTCTTTGAGCTCTGACTTAGCAGCTAATTAAAAGAATCATTACTATCAGTAAGCAGTGAGAGGATATCTGCATCTGCTCAGAAATATGTGAGGGGAGAAGATCACCCTCATTACATTTCCACAAGGGGCTTCCTAGGAAAATCAATATAACCTTTGCTACTCTTGCTCTTTAAGCAACTATTTTATGACACTGGGAACACAAATTAAGAATGTATGAGATGAGTGAAAGGAGGATTTGTTTGGATGCTTCAGAGAAGAAAAGCTATAGTAGTTTAAAATTTTCCCTAGTGTGTGACTTCTTGTGCTCTGATGGGACACCTCCCAACCCTCTCCCCTACCCCCCTCAATCTCCCCCCACTCCCACCCTCATCCTGGGGAAGGAAAACAACAGAATGTGCCCTATTTGCATTCCTTTGGAACCACTCCTTCATCTGAAACTGGGCTTGCTGGACTGGCTCAATGAATTTGTGCGCTCAAGCTCAGCAGAAGATGAATTTCTGTTTGGTGCTTCCTGAGGTCATTCTTACTCTGGGAAGGGCATTTAAGTGAAGCTAATATGTGGCTGGGGAAAGTTGGAAGGAAGTGTGCTAGCTCTGGAGTAGGAGGACCAAGGTTGAAAAACTGGCTCTTCCAGTAATAGCAATGTAACTTTGGATAAGTCATATAATCTCTGTTGAGTTCATTTTCTTCATCCGTAAAATGAAAGAGTTAGACTAGATGACCTCTAAGGCAAAGAATGATTTTCTGACTGATTCTTGACACTGCCAAACTGAAACCTCTATAAAACTAGGATTTTGCAAGTATGGGAATAACCCTTTCTTCACATTTCTTTGAGGATACTGAGTTCTAGCAAAGTTCTTGTTCTCAGCACAAAAGAAATGCCCTTTCCCATGTCTCAGAATATATATATTTTCAGAATTTTTTGAATGACACATAACCTTGGGTTTCATGAGAACATCACATTTCCCCAGAATTTTCATGGTGTATAATGTGATCAAACTAACCTATAATGATCCATAACAGCATGATGTCTCCTATGGGAAATTTTTGAAGAGTGTGCTTTTCTGAAAGTTATTGTTAAGAAAATTGGTATATGTCAGAAATAGAGGTTATAAAGATTTATTTACTTTCATTGTTTAGAAGTCTAAGTTCTCAGGAAGAATTTAGAATGAATATTCAATACTTGAATAAATGTATCTAATAAGCAGTTAGTGAAAAACAAGAAATTTCCCTCCTGACCAGGGTTCTACAGATTATGTGATTCATCTTTATTATCTTATTCCATTCTCAAAGCGTTATTTGCCTTGTGTAATATAATCTTACAAGTTTTCTAATGATTGAGTCTATTTCTTATGTCTGATTCTCCACCAGTTCTCAATGGCATAAGGAAGAAAAAAAAGGCCCAAAACAAACTATAGGTATTTCTATAGTTTGTTTGCTTTTTGTTTGTTTTTGAGTATTTCTAATTGATTTTATTTTTTACCACCATTGGAAGCAGCCTACCTCCCTTCTCTTCCCCTCTTTCTTGGTCCTAGGCCAAAGAACGCTTCCTGGAGGGATGAGAAACAAGAAAATCGAATTCCACTCAGGTTGGGTGTCTTCCCCTTACTATGTTGTCTGACCACTTGCACAGCTTGGATGTGATGAGGATCAACCACTCTCTTCCTTCTAGTGACATAGACCGTTCCATTGCTTCCTGAAGTCCTCCTTGGCCTTATAATTGACCTAAATTCTATATCCTGCAACCCCTGGACACTGTTATCTGACCGTTGTAAAGTCAGGGTCCCTGAGACTTGCTATGTATCCTGCTGCTGAATGCTTAGCACTTCTAAGGCTTGTCATCTGCTCTTGAATTGAACTTTCTCTTATGTGTCGCCACCCCCAATTACAGTATGAGCTTCTTGAATACCAGGGCTGTCTATAAATTTCTATTTTTGTTCCCAGTGCTCAGCACAGTGCTTGGCACATAGTAAGCACCTAATAAATGTTTATTAATTAATTCATCCATTCATTAGTTCTTGTCTTTGCTTCTTTCTTTTCCTCATGGTGTCAGTATTGATAGCATAAACTTCATCAAGTCTTATTAACCTTTGGGCTTTAGTTCCACATTGATGGCCTCAGTTTGGTTGTCCTTTAAGTGTTAATTCATGAAAAAAGTAATAACATTTTTCACTTTATTTCCTCCATGAATTTTTCTCTCCTGTAAGCATTATGTACTTTGTTTCACAACACGATGAATATGGAAATATGTATCGTGTAATAACATGTGCAACCTACAGCATATTACCTGTCTTCTTGGGGACAAGGGAGCATGGAAGGGAAGGAAAGAATGTGGATCACATGTCAACAAATAATTATTAAAATCGTATTGATATGTAGTCTGAAAATAGATATAGGAGAGGGAAGAAAAGCAACAACAAAGTTAGTCAAGATTCCTTTAAAAATGAAACAACAAACAATAAATGAAGTGCTTTGGAAATATTGTCTAATACAAGTTCAGTAATTATTCTCTTCGATTTTGTTAAAAATCTTTTTTTCTAAGTGTTATTTGAGTATTCACATTAAGTGAAGTTAAATATATATAATTAAATGTTTACTGTAAAGAATAATATCCTCCATAGTAAAATAGAATTCCCTCTAGGCATTATAATTCTTAACTACTCTCAGATGAGTATCACAATATCATAGAACTCTGAAACATGGCTTGATGGAAAATTCTCTGGAAATCTACAGTAATGTCCTGGGAAGAAAATTGGTCTGCTGTCCACATTAGAAAAGCAAAATGGGAAAATAAAACAGCCTAGGATCCATATACTTATTTTTTCCCAATATTTTGATAACCATTTTAATAGAGTTGATTTTTTTGTAACCCTCTGTTTTTCATTTTATGCCTTAAAAGCATTATCATGAGAAGGAATCTACAGATTCACCATATTGCCAAAAGGGTCTTTGACATAAAAAGATTAAGAACTAGAGACATAGATGTACAATTGCGTAGAAAGGTATTATAGGTGGACAATTAACTAGGTCCAGAATCGAATAGAAAGAGATTACCCACAATATTTTTGGGATATCATGTAGTGTTTTCTAATATTTCAATCTGCACACTGCTATAAAAACATATTTTAATACTAATAATTCCCCCAATTATGATATGCTGCAAGAAACATGAAAAATTATAAATAATCAAAGAATGATGTAAAAATGGATAGTGGATATAAGAAGGTATAGCATATGATCAACATTGAATCACATGGAAAATAAAAGATGTCCTTAAGAACATACATGATTAGTAAGGGAAATTAGCTATTATCCAATGGATAGACTGAATAGTACTTTGTTACATCCACAATATTAAATGAACCAGAAAAGCCTTCAGTGCATCAGATGGATTCCAAAGGAAGGCTTTATGGAAATATACATTTAAGAATTGTTCAAGATAAAAAGGCATAGAGGAATTACAGTCTATATTGGAGTAGGGATTATTATACCAGTGAAATTAAAGGTCTAACAAAGTCTTAAAATTTCTCATTTCCTCAATATAGACACTCACCTAGATTTCAGAAGAATCTTCCATTATCAAAAGTAAGAAGACCAAAATGGGGGAAAAAAATTCCAGTAGACCATATGAGGCTGTCACGGATTGTCATTCACCACCTTGTTGGTAGATTTATTGGAGAACTGCTAATACCATCACGAAATTCTATTTATGAATGTCAACGATGTATTTTAAACTGAGATGGTTTGGTTAGGAATAGTAATGAGGAACAAACTTTGTATGGTTTCTGTTCACGTAAACTTCTACAGATTTGCCTGAATTTTCGATTACATTGAACTTTTCCATTCTCCTATGGGAGGTATTTAGGCATTTAGGAATAAATTGGACTACTGTTTTGATGAGAGATGTTGTGAAAGCAAATGATTTGGTTGTCACCTTTTTATGGATAAAATTATTTAAAGAATTCTGGTTGACCCTGCTAAAGAAGTACATGGTTAAGTAAACATTTTACAATAAATTTAGGCCAAAATGAATTGTTAGGAGGAGTGTTTTGGGCTTCTCAAAATTAGCACAGCACTGTGCATCTGTTTTATTTACTTTGGCAAAATATGTCTTCCTTGAAGCATTTGATATTACTCTATAAAACTACTCTAGGGTATATTATGACAAAGAATCACAGAGCTTAAAGTATAAGAGCAGTATCTAATCTGCTGGTGGCTATTGCTTTGTAGCTAGTGAGCATCTCCAAAGGAAAAAATAATGTAACAGATCCCCTCTGTGAACTTATAGATGGCAAGTGGAGTGGGAGTAAAAAAGACTTGATTTTAACAGTGCACTCTGCATTTATTCTTAGAACAATGACCGAATCAATTTTTTATAGCTACCCAAAATAAGATGGGCTGATATTTTATATAATAAATGAATACTATCACTAGAAATGTCCAGGTAGATATATAGCAACTGCTCTTCAGATATGTCCTAGAAGTGATATGCTTTGGGTAAGAGCTAGACAAAATTGAATCTGAAATCTTTTTGAAAACATTGTGAATCTGGAATTCATTACTTTTATTTAACTCAAATGCCCTTCTTTCTTTCTGTCATAGAGAATTCCTTCTAATAATCTAAAATTCATCTTAAATGACATCTGCTCATTATAGCCATGCCTAATACTAACATAAATAATACCTTTTCTCAAAAAGTCCTTCATTCCATAATTCACCAAAGTACTTAAACCATAATATGGTGTCTGGGTTTTCTTTCTTATGCCCCTAAACTTTATGATTAATAAGGGCAATAATCTTGTTTTATCTTTGTATCTATCCTAGCATAGTACTCTGCCTTCAGTGAATATTAACTTGACAGATGTCTGTTGAGTGAATTAATGAAGGCCTTGGTCCAAGCATGTCTAGATTACTGTGTTCGATTCTGGGTAGCAGGAATAGTTTAGAAAGTATATCAGAATTCTGGAATAATGTCTGGAAGAGAGTTGTAGAGGAGGTGTAGGAATAAGTTAGGGATAGAGTGATTTCAGGGAGTAGCTAAAAGAAGGGACTTTTGATACAAGCCCTGGGAGAGGATTCTGGGAAAGAAAAAGGAATTGTGGGAGTGTGACTGTTTGAACTGTCGTTACTTCCTTCTTGGATTTCAACTGATTTAGAAAGAAGTTTTTACTCTCTGCCTTAATTTCCACTGAGGAGAAACGAGGTTTTGCTCTGAGAGATTGTCCCTAGACAGCCATAATTTTGTGGAGAGATTATTAGACTTCTGGGTTGAGGATCTGCTTTGGAGAAAACTATTATCCTGAGTATAGAGATCATCTGCCAAAGACCATCTCCAGAAATCCTCTTTGGCCAAGGTAATCCAGAGATTTTCATCTGGGACTTTGGGTTACTTAGGGCAGCCAAACCCAGGCTTTTCCTTTTCCTTTTTTGTTAACCTCTAGTGGACAGATCAGATTACAGTCAGATAGCATTGGGGTTTTTTTTTTATTTAATATCAGGGATCTGTGGCAGGGCCCAGAGAAGAAACAGAAGGCTCTCCTTTTGCAGGAGACATAGAAGTTTGGGTAGAACTTATTTTCTAAGAGTGTTACGGTCTTACCTACCAGTTTTCCTTACTCCCTTTATAAAATAAATGTTGTTTTTACAAGCCAAGGGGTTTGTGCTTTGCTGGCCCTGGGGAATTCCTAGGTGGGTTGTATAATCTCACATCCCTCTACGACAGTTCTCTATTATAGAGGAATATTCAATATTATGCTTTATGAAAATCCTCTGAGGACCCCACCAAACCTGAATCTCTATTTTTTTATGATTTGATTTTGGACACTGTGCTATACCTGTCTAGAACAATGATTTAATTGTTATAGGTGGCTCCCTTCATAATGAGGAAATTTCCTCCTCAGATGCAGTATAGTACCTTCTATCCAATTTATAGTCTTAGAGATTTGGCTGGAGCTGTAGGAAGGTAAATGACTTGCACAGAGTCATATAGACAGTATTTAAATCAAACTCTACTTTAAGAATAGTCTTTTCTCTGTAACCCAATGTAACCTTTCATGACATAGATACCAGATAATAAATTTTTTTATCTTAGTTGATGTCACAAGAACAAAAATAAAAACTCATGTATTATATTACTTTTGCCTCAATAAATAACAGTACTAATATTGATATGGGAGATCTTGGAAGTAAAACCCTGGGTCAGGAGGGGTACACTTGTCAGAAATGACAGACTCCAATAATTAGCTTAAAAAATAAAAGAGAGATTTATTAAATAGAATGTAAGTTGAATGACCAGGAGATTGGTGCAAAAAGTAGACACTGTCTCCCAGAGAAGATGGGTTCTGGGCTTCTTATACCCTTTAGACAACAGGAATTACATGACCAGACATGAGGAGATGGCATGATTTTACTATTTAAGCAGAAGTGGGGTGATGTTTGCCACCTGATCAGGGCTGGAGTGATGTTTTATGTCTCGAAGACATAAGGGGTGACCGGAATAGTTCAGGGGATGATTAGTTGTCTTAGAACCTGATGCTCATCAGAGTGGAACTTGGAGATGTATATCTGTGCCCATCATGGGATTTAGGGGAGAATCCAAGGGGAATGTTTCTTTCAGGGATCGTTCCTTATCGTGGGTCTCTGATGATCAGGCTCACCTTTTCATCAGCACTCCAAGAATGCAAGGAAGGAAAGGAACTTCCTTCCTGGGTCCCATGTCAATATGAATTAAGGAAATGAACTCTCCCTCACTTGATCTCATGCACTTTGTAGTTCTCTTTTGTAATCATCACATCTTAATGTGCATCTGTGTAGATGTCATCAACCCTATCAAATTCTAAGCTGTTAGACTGCTGCATGATATCTTTGTATCCACTATTCTCCCCAGGCTACATAGTAGTCCTTCAAACACAATAAGAATATTAAGAAATGTTTGAGTTAAGGAGTAAATTTGATGAATTAACATAGAGTTGGAATCATCAATCTTGTATCTGATAGTCACTGTGTTAAGTAAGACAGAGCATTTCTGCTATCAGTCTCCTGATACTTTTAAAGAAGTATTTGATCTTTGAGCTCACTTCAGTTTTGTAAAGAAAACTGGGCTCTCTCTTGGCGGTAGCCAGCAGATGTAGCAAAAATCCCCGTGCTGTTGCTAATTGTATAACTAACTGCTCCTTGCCTACTTAAATTAATTAGCTGGAAGTTGATGACAGTAGTTGCCTTGCCTCCAGTAAGGCAACCTTTCAGTTAGGATAAAACTTTTGGCAGATGTTAGCCTGGTTTAATAGCAGTCTTCCCTCCCCTGCCCCTTAAATCTGCTTACAGTTGTGATGAACTCAAATTTCTGTTCACTACGAGTTCTTTTGTTCTAGCACTATAAAGGCATTTCTACAATGAGCAAATGAAATGTTTTGTAAATACACAGAACCCAGCTTCAAACAGCGGTGGAATTCTGGGACCAAAGCTAGTGGCCTTTACAAAATAAATTTGGAAACTGTATTCTGTGGAAACATGTAGAGTTTCTAGAGAGGGCATAAAGTTCTCAATTGCTCTTCTTCTTTTTGAATGCCCTCCCTGCCTTAAAAAATTTATGATGATGAAGATAACTAACATTTAAATAAACAAGTTTACTATCTACCAGATTCTATGTTAAGCACTTTACAATTAATATCTCTCTCATTTCACAGACCCACATACTCTCTTCCAGACCACTGTGCAGAAAGCTGATTATCCTTGGGGGCAGGAGGGGTTTCAACCTCTGGCAAGAGAATAACAATGGCAGATGACTTATTAACTTGACTTATTAATGGCAGAGTGTGTATTGAATTCTGAAGCTGCAGTTTCATCACAAAAAGCGGATATATGAGTGTCATGCTTTCCTGATCCAGGGACAATTTGGGCATGACATTATTCAGTGATGCATGTTAACAAAATGTAGATGTAGTCTGTTTCTATCATGAAAGCAGAATGGTGGAGAGTAAAAGACCTTGGCTTTGGAGTCCAAGGATCTAGGTAGAGATTCTGCTTCTGACCCAATCAGTGTAATGTTGGAAAAGTTACTTAGCCTCCCTAGATCTATCTATGCACAAGAAGATTGGACTATATGGTTCCTGAGGTTCCTTCAAACTCAAAAAATATGATTCTACCATCTAAGTAAATAAACATTTATTGAGTGCCAACTGTGTGCTAGTCATTTTGCCATGGGGTAAAGACAAGATTGGTAATGGTAAGTAGTTTGGTAGAAGCATAGATTTCAGTAATTCAGTCAATTCAACACACATTTACTAGTTTCTATCATGTGCAAGAATAGCATTAGGTACTGGGAATGCAAAGATAAACAAAGACAATAAGGGCATTAATATAGAAGAAGGACAGAAAGTAAGCTAGAGCCAGACTGTAAAAGGTTTAAATTGAAGGCTATTTATTTTGTATTTTATTCTCTGAGTAATAAGGAACCACTGATGATTTAAAGTGATATGGCACATAATATAAATTACTAAGATAATATAATTAAGAAAAATTAGGCAGAGGAGAATTCTAGAGGGAGCTTTGGAGAACATTTGGGAGGCTAATTACATAAGTATTCTTGTATCTAATCACATAAGATAATATTCTGAAAGTTCAATAATCAGCAGCAGCATTTATAATCAGGTGAAATTCATATGTTCTTAGGTCCATCATAGCCTTTCTTTCTCTAACTTCATGACCTCCACTTCTTTTTGATGTCTAGAATAGGTCCCTGGTGAAAGGAAGCAAGAACTACAATAAATTCCATGAGCTGAACTTCAAGGTTTTCTAAGTTTATAAACAGGCAACAGAATGACTTAAAGCTTCTTGGAAAAGGAATACCCCCAGGTTCTGTATTTTTAAAATTAATTAAATTTTTTCATTAGAGGCAAGCAAAACCAGCAATCAATATAAGTTTTCTAAAGAAGGATATTGGGATTCATCAGATAGATTTGACTTTATTTTGTTATGACAGTAGTTCCTTGGAATATAAATGGCATTTAAATACCATGTAAAGTAGATAACAAGCATCTCATATTTTTCCAGTTTTGATTTGTTCTTTCTAATGTTTATCTAATTCATCTGGACAGGAATAATATCTGTTTACCCCTCCAACTCGTAGATTTTATAATGTCAAAAATAGAATGTGTAAAAGGGATTTTATATAATACATGTTCCAAAGATGCTCCTGTTTATGCCCTAGTGAATTTCTTTCCATTGTACCTCATCTCTTTTTCTAGTGAACTAGTGGTCTCATAATGTTCTTTTTTTAAGTATTGAAAACAATTTATTTTACTTATTTTTTTGGGGGGGGGATAAGGTTTATTTTAGCTTCATTTATTTATTTTTTTAGAATATTATTCCATGGTTACATGATTCATGTTCTCTCCTTCCCCTCTTCCCTCCTCCATCCCAGAGCTGACAAGCAATTACACTGGGTTATATGTGTATTATTATTCAAAACCTGTTTCCACATTATTGATATTTGTAATAGAGTAATATTTTAAAACCAAAACCCTCAATCATATATCCATTTCACCAAGTGATGTTTTTCTTCTGCATTTCTGCTCCCACAGTTCTTTCTCTAGATGTGGATAGCATTTTTTTTCTCATAAGTCCCTTGGGATTTTTCTTGATCATTGCATTGCTATCAGTAGCAAAGTCTATTACATTTGATCATCCCACAATGTTTCAGTTACTATGTACAATGTTCTCCTGTTCTGCTCATTTCACTCCACATAAGTTTATGGAGGTCTTTCCAGTTCATACAAAAATCAAGCAGTTAATCATTACTTATAGCACATCATATATATATATATATACTTATAGTCCATCATCATCATATACCATAATTTGTTCAGCCATTTCCCAATGGAGGGACAACCCCTCATTTTCCAATTTTTTTTTGCCAGCACAAAAAATATAGCTACAAATATTTTTGTACAAACATTTTTCATTATCTCTTTGGGATATGGTGGTATAGCTGGATCAAAGGGTAGTCAATCTTTTAAAGCTCTTTAGGCATAATTCCAAGTTGCCTTCCAGAATGGTTGGATAAGTTCACAATTCCACCAGCAATGCAATAGTGTCCCAATTTTGCCCTATCCCCTCCAACATTTATTATTTTCTTTTACTTCTGCATTGACCAATCTGCTAGGTTGAGGCAATACCTCAGAGTTGTTTTGATTTGCATTTCTCTAATCAGGAGGAATTTAGAACACTTTTTCATGTGATTAATAATAGTTTTGATATCTTCATCTGAAAACTGCCTATTCATATTCCTTGATCATTTGTTATTTGGGGAATGGTCTGATTTCTTATATATTTGACTTAGTTCCTTACATATTTCAGAAATTAGACCTTTGTCATAGAATTTTGTTATGAAAATTGTTTCCCAGTTTGTTACTTCCCTTCTAATTTTGGTTACATTTGTTTTGTTTGTATACAACTCTTTTAATTAAATGTAATCAAAATTATTCATTTTACATCATATAATGTTCTGTGTCTCATGCTCGGCCTTAAATTTCTTCCTATCCTATACATAGGACAGGTATGCTATTCACCTAATTTATTTATGATTTCCCTCTTTATATTTAAGTCATTTACCTTTTTTGAATTTACCTTGGTATAGGGTGTGAGATGTTGATCTAAATCTATTTTTTTCCCATACTGTTTTCCAATTTTCCAGGCAGTTTTTGTGAAATAGTGAGTTCTTGCCCTAGAAGCTGGGATCTTTGGGTTTATTGAACACTAACTTCCTGAGGTCATTACATCATCTATTCTATTGATTCACCCTTCTATCTCTTAGCAAGTACCATATTATTTTAATGACCACTGCCTTATAATACAGTTTGAGATCTAGTACCACTAGGCCTCCATCCTTCACATTTTTTTTCATTAGTTCCCTTAATATTCTTGATCTTTTGTTCTTCCAGATGAACTTTTTTATAATTTTTTTTTAATTCTGTAAAAAAGATTTTGGTAGTGTGATAGGTGTAGAATAAATAAATTAGTTTAGGTAGGATTATAATTTTTATTATATTAGCTCATCCTAACCATGAGCAATTAATTTTTTCCAATTATTTAGAACTAGTTTTAATTGTGTGAAAAGTGTTTTGTAGTTATGTTCATATAATTCCTATGTTTGTCTTGGCAGATAGATTCCCAAATATTTTATATTGTCTATAATGATTTTAAATGGAGTTTTTCTTTCTAACTCTTGCTGTTGAGTTTTGTTGGAAATATATAGAAATTTTTATGATTTATGTGGGTTTATTTTGTATCCTGTAATTTTGCTAAAATTATTAATTATTGCCTCTAGCTTTTTAGTTGATTTTCTAAGATTCTCTAAGTATGCCATCATATCTTCTACAAAGAGTGATAGTTTAGTTTCCTCATTGCCTACTTTGATTCTTTCAATTGCTTTTTCTTCTCTAATTGCTACTGTTAGTGTTTCTAGAACAATATTAAGTAATAGAGGTGTTAATGGGTATCGTCACTTCACTCCTAATCTTACTGGGAAGGCTTTTAATTTATCCCCATTGCAGATGATACTTGCTGATGGTTTTAAATGAATATTATTTATTATTTTGATGAAAGGCCATTCTCTTTCTCCCTTCCAATGTATTGCTTTTTTCTTCCCCTTCCCTTTGAACTTCTTTATGTGATATATTTTAAGCCATTTTAACTCTTTTATCATTTCACTTAGGTTTATCCTTTTTATATATTTTTGATATATCATCCTAAACAGCTTACCACCACACAATGTATGTATTATTCTTTTAGCTACTATGATAATGATAATAATTTTAAGAGTTACAGATATTGTCTTTTCATATAGGAATATTAGCCATTTGACCTTATTAAAGTCCTTAAATTTCTTTTCTTTCTTATTTACCTTTTTATGCTTCCCATGAATTTTGTATTTAGGCATCAAATTTTCTGTTTAAGTCTGGTCTTTTCTTTAGGAATGCGTGGAAATATTCTATTTTATTAAATTACCATATTTTCCCCTGAAAGAATATAGTCAGTTTTGGTGGGTAGTTGATTCTCGGGTGTAGACCCAGTTCCCTTGCCTTCTGGAATATTATATTTCATGCCTTCTGGTCCTTCTGTGTGGAGGCTACCAGATCCTGTGTAATGTTGACTGAAACTCCATGACATCTAAATTGTTTCTTCCTAACAGCTTGTAGTAGCTTCTCCTTGACCTGGGAGATCTTGAGCTTGGCTATAACATTTCTAGGAGTTGTCATTTGGGGATTTAATGCATGAGGTGATCTGTGGATTCTTTCAATCTCTATTTTGCCCTCTTATTCAAGAATATTAAGGAAGTTTTCTTGGAAAATTTCCTATAGCATGATGAGTAGGCTTTTTTTTTTTTTTTTTGGTCACGATTTGCAGGCAGTCCAAGAATTCTTAAATTGTCTCTCCTGGATCTGTTTTCCAGGTCAGTTATTTTTCCCTATCAGGTATCTTGAATTTTCTTCTATTTTTTCTTCTTTTGATTTTAGTTTATTGTTTTTTGGTTATCTCATGAAGTCATTAGCATCTATTTGCTATATTCCAATTTTTAAAGATGGATTTTCTTCTACACCCTTTTGATTCTCCTTTTCCATTTGGTCCATTCTTCTTTCAAGACATTCTTTTCATCCTCCAACTTTTTTGCCTCATTTTCCAGCAGGTCTGTTCTGCCTTTTAATACATTGTTTTCTTGTTTTGATCCCTGTGCCACTGTTTCCAAATGACCTATTTTGCTTTGTGGTCTGCTGTTTTCCTTTTCCCATTTTTCTTCAACCTGTCTTAGTTGATTTTTTAATTAATATTTGAGTTCTTCTAGAGTCTAAGTCAAATTCCCTGGTGTTTTTGAGGCTTTGCTTGATGTTCCTTGGATCTGGGCCTCCTCTGTTGGTTTTGTTCTTTAGTCCTTATCTGCAAAGAAGCTTTAATTCATAACTTTTTTCTTCTTGTTTACTCATTTTATTTACTTACTTATTTATACCACCCTATGAACTATAAACTAGCCCCTCTGTTGATTTACTCAACTAGGGTGTTTGAGTTGCTCTTCCCTGGGGCTGAATCTTCTATTTTCTCAGTCCTCTGCTGGTATACTAGATTCAACTAGTTGAGCTAGCCAGCCTGCCCTGGAGAAAAATCTTCACTGGAGTTGAGGGTGTTCAATCTGATGGCTTCTCTAAGTTCCTCCCTACCAACTGTTTTCAGAGCTCTGGACCTTTCATGGTGGTTCAGAGGTGTTCCTTCATGGCCACGGCCTTTTCTCAATGCTCACACAGACAGCTCATGTTTAATCTCAGTTCTCAGCAGGGTGAGTTGGGGAGAGTGTTCAGCTACCTGGTCTCTCCCTTATCACATGAAAATAGGCTCTCTGTGCTTACCTTTCAAGTATTGTTTACCTGGAGAATCCTGTTACTCCTTCTTCTTGTTGGGTTTGGATTTCTGTTTTCTTTGAAGCACGTTTTAAAGATTGGCATGGAAGTATAGTCAGAGAGGTTTCAGCTTTTGGCACTCCTAAGCCACCATCTTGGCTCTGCCCCCTCATAATGTTCTAAATAAAACTCATTATCTCTGTTAAATCATCTTTAACTTCAAACTACAGGTATTTCCCCCCCCCCCAAGTCGTACAAGATTGACAGCTTGGAGTGATTTTTAACTCCATTCTTTCTTTCATTCCCATATCTGGTTAATCTCAGTCACTTGTTGACTTTTTTCCTTAGAAATTTCTCTTATATTTGTTTCTTTTGCTAAAATATTGCTGTTATCATCCTACTCTAAGTCTTTATTATTGTTTTACTGAAATGGCTACTCTGCTGTCTTTGAAGTATTTTTCTCGATTCTACACTGAACTGACTAATCTTCCTCAAGCACTGCTTTATTACAATACTCCCCCTTTGAAGGACTGAATTCACAATTGTGAATTGTCCTATTTCCCATTGCATTATAATTACATTCTTTTGCTGAACTCTCAAGGTTTTTCATGATTTGGTTCCATGATAAATGGACTAAAAACTGTAGAAGTACTTTTGGAATAAATTGTCATTGCTTTGCTGAAGACTGGTAAACACAGACAATAGGCATATACAAAAGATTTGTCTTATATTGATGAAAATTCTTTATTTGCATATCAGGTCTATGAAGCAAAGATGTAAACAAAGATTCAAGCATGGAACCAAATGGCTCTCCTTAGGTGACATCCACATGAATTTGACCCCAAATGTGTTCAGAAAGAAATGATGAACAAATGGCTGTCATTTAAATTTGTTTATTGAAATGGAGTCTTTTATGACATTCATTTGAAATCAGATCATTGCTAACAGAAATTACTGAAAATTTATCCTAAAATTTAGCCCAGATTTATTGATCAATGAAGGTTGTGCATGGAAATGGTGGAAACTGAAACAAGTTGCAAAAATTTAGCATCTAATTTATTTAGGAAGACAAATTAGGTGAGTGATCATGATAAACCAGAAATTGCTATTTTTTAAGAACCAATAAATGACAAATTCCCATACAAAAGTATAAATTCCCATATGTCTTTGAGGATTTAACAAATAAATTATGTTGGGACTAGAGTATTAACATAGATAAATTTTTTTTGCCAAAATTATAGATATAAATAAGGAAATTTAAGAACAGTGTTTAATAGAAGTCATCACACCATTGTAATGAAAGAAATTCTCTGGAGGCTATATATATATATGTGTGTGTGTATATACACATATATATTAAATTTAAGTTAATTTGTTAATTGGCTGCTCAATTTTTCTAACTATATAGTGAATTCCTTCCATAATCCAAGGAGTTGCCACAGAACAGGAGTGAGACAGAAGACAGGGCCGAAGTGCAAGCTGTATAAGTGAAAACAACTAAGAAGCTAAGCTAGGTCAGAGACCTGAACTCCTCATTCATCACTTCATCACAGGAAGTGACAGGTCTTAGGAGGACACCAACTGCCTCAGAAAAAAACATTTTGACACATGGCAGTGCAAAATGACTGCCTAGAGCCACCTCACTTCATTATATCATTGCTCAAGACAGTCAAGTGGCTACTGAGTTTTTCTTTAATCCTATTATTCCTAAGAAAAGATCTTAATAAAAGAAGAGACATCCCAACCCAGTTTTATAGCCTGTGGAGGAGACTATTTACCCTTTAAACCTAAAAGGTTCCCTAACAGGGGAACCATTTCTCAAAAAATATCCCAATTCACTATTAATTTTCCACATGAAATACTCATAATTTCTAAAATATGTAGAAGAAAAATCTTTCAAGATATATATACATATATATTGATATGCCAATATATACATATATATAGAGAGAGAGACTAGTCAAATATATTTTTAAAATTTGGAAAGAAAATGAGTTAACCATTTCATGAACTTACATACAATACTTTTTACTCCACTATAAAAAGCACTCTTCTAATTTTTGCAAAAATTCAAAGAGCAACTAGTTTCAATTCAATTATTATCTGAACTCCACAAAAATGAAGATAAGATAATAATAACATTAGTAGATAATATCTGTATAACACTTGTCATAGTAAAAATTATCCATTTATTTTGGTTTTAGGTTACTCATATTCAAAATGTCCCTCCCTTGTTCTTTATAACCCAGATTAAAAGAGAAAAATTAAACAAAAGTGATTCAGCAAGATTTACCAACATTTCCACTAAGTCTTTAAGTATATTCAATAATCCATTTTAATAGTTCCCACCTTTGTAAAGAAGGGAAGGACATTTAATTCCTCTCTCTTCTTCTAAGCCAATTTGATCATTATAATTAAATTTTAGTCAAAATTTTTGGAGGTTTCCATACGCCCCCATTAACATTATTGACATCATTGTGTAGACTGTTTTCCTGGTTCAGCATATGTACTTCATTTTGAATCAGTCCAGGGTTTTCCCAATCTTCTGAAGACATTGTTTTCCGATAATCCCCTTATTGACTCTCTAAATATAATTCAAAGGGAACTAGAGCCTTCTCCATCTCTCTATTGCAAGGTAGCAATATCCTTGGGCTAACAGGTTCAGGTAAAATCTCACCTTCCTCAAGAAAACTTTTTTGGATTTCTGGGAGGATGGCAGCTTAGATGGAGAAAATTTTAAAACCTCTGCATCCTTTACACACTGAGATAGAAAACAATGCACTTTGAAAAGAAAGAGGACCAAATCTACCAACAGGACAAATCAGGGGGATCCTACTGCTGGACAGCTCAAGAGGTACCCCAAGAAAAAGGCTTGAATTCTTGAACTGTTGGGTCTGAAGGTATATAGAAGGGGAATCCCAGGACCCCTCCCCCAAGGCTGTGTGGAGTCTCTGGCAGCCCCTGAAATCTCTGGGCCTGCTGGCTCACTGGCTTGCAGAGAGGGCTTTGCTGGCACCAGACTCAGGGAGTTGAACACAAGCACTGGGGAGGTGACTAGAGGAGAAAGCCAGAGAAACACAGCAAAAATGCTTAGAAGATGGAGGCTAAGATGGAGCAAAACTTCAGACTGCCTGGCTTTATCACACCAAGATAGAGAACTAAGGGCTTCAAGAGGAAAGAAAACCAGGTCAAACAACAGGACAGAGCAGGGGACCCTACTGCTGGACAGCTCAGCAAAAACACTCCATCTTGTCCCCCCACTTTTTTTTTCCTCTCGAGGTTTCAGCCTCAGGGCACATTAAGCAATACAGACTAATCTAGTCGATGCTTAATCCCATCAATTGGACAGACAAGAAGTCTTCAGATGGTAGAGAAACTCAACACCCCTACTCCATAGACTGCGAAAAATGTAACTACAAACCTCCATTGCTATCTGGGGGAAGATCTTTCATCAAAGCTCATTAAATCCATCTGATTAAACTAGCAGAACAGAGAAAGAAAAAAATGAGTAAACAACAGAAAAAGAGAAAAGAAATGACAATTGACAGCTTCTTTCCAGGAAGTGAAAAGAGAGCAAATTAAATAGAAGAAGAGGAGGACGCTTCAACAAATTAGACACAGGCTTTAGACAATCTCAAAATTCAATTAACTCAAAAATTCAGGAACTCAAAAGAGCAATTAAAAGAGGCTGAAGAGGGGGCAGCTGGGTAGCTCAGTGGGGGGGCAGCTGGGTAGCTCAGTGGAGTGAGAGTCAGGCCTAAAGACAGGAGGTCCTAGGTTCAAACCCGGCCTCAGCCACTTCCCAGCTGTGTGACCCTGGGCAAGTCACTTGACCCCCATTGCCCACCCTTACCAATCTTCCACCTATGAGACAATACACCGAAGTACAAGGGTTAAAAAAATTAAAAAAAAATTAAAAAAAAAAGAGGCTGAAGATCATTTGAAAAAGTAAATACATTAACTAAAACAAGAAAATATTAAAAGCTAGAATTGACCAGCTTGAAAACAAATCAAAGAAGGCAAAAGATGATCTACAAAGAAACTCAGACCAGAAGGAGAAGGATGACCAAAAAGCCAGGGATGAAATTCAGTCTTTAAAAAATAGAACCCAGCAACTAAAAGCAAATGACTTCACAAGGCAGCAAGAATATATATATAACAAAGTAAAAAAAAATGAAAAATTTGAGGAGAATATGAAACACCTCACTGATACAACCAAAGATCTAGAGAAAGATCTTGAAGAGACAATTTAAGAATTCTTGGTTTACCAGAACATCATGACAAAAGAAAAAGTTTAGATATCATCCTACAGGAAATTATCCCAGAAAACTGCCCTGATATTCTTGAGCAAGAGGGAAAAGTGGAAATTGAAAGAATGCATAGATCAACTCCTACATTTAATCCACAAGTGACGACTTCCAGCAATATTATAGCCAAATTCAAAAACAACCAGACCAAGGAAAAATATTACAAGCTGCTAAAAAGAAGTCATTCAGATACCAGGGAGCTACAGTTAGGGTAACAGAGGATCTGGCTGTATCTACATTGAAGGACCAGAAGGCATGGAGCATAATATTCCAGAAAACAAGAGAACTGGGTCTACAACCAAGAATCAACTATTCAGCAAAACTCACTATATTATTGCAGGGGAAAGTATGGTCATTCAACAAAATTGAGAACTTCCAAGCATTCCTAAAGAAAAAAACCAGACTTAAACAGAGAGTTTGCTGTCCAAACACAGAACTCAAGAGACTCGCCATGAGGTAATTAAGAGAGTGGGGAGTTGGGGGGGGGAGAAATAATTTCTTTAAGAGACCCAATAGGTTCAGTTGATTTGTATCCATGGAAAAAAGAAGATATTGGCAGATATTAAAAAATTGTTATTATCAACAGCAAAACTGCAAAACTAGAAGAAGGTTACTTACAGGGAATAGTGACAAACTGTATAGGATGAAATGTCAAGATACATATATGTGTGTGTGTGTGTGTGTGTGTGTTTGTATATATAAATATATATAAAACTAGAGGGAAAAATAGGAGATAATATTAGGAAAAATGTGAAAATAAATGAAATGGAGTAAATTTATATTCCATAAAGAAGTGTGTGGGGTGAACAGGGGAGAAAATACACTGGAAGGGTAAAGAGGTTGGAGAGAGGAAATATTTAATACTTAAGTTGAAATCAAGTTAAAGAGGGAAAAACAATCAGCTCCATTGGGACAGAGAATTGATTCGAGCCCAATAGAGAAGTAGAAGGGTAACAAAAGGACTGGTGGGGAGGGGAACAACACTAGAAAGGGAGAGGGCAGGGGGGGTTAGCTTAAAAAGACTCTAAGAAGAATAAGAGGTGAATAAGAAGGGAGATTCCTGAAAGGGAAATACAATAAGGGAGGGAGTCAGGGGAACTGATTAAAAACAAAACACTGGTATAAAAGGAAATAGTGAAAGAAGAAAGGGCAGGACAAGGAGAGAGAATCAAAATGTCTGGGAATAGACAGTTCATTATTATAACTCTGAATGTGAATGGGATGAACTTGCCCATAAAACAGAAGCAAATAGCAGAATGGATTAGAAACCAAAATCCTATCATATGTTGTCTACAAGAAACATACATGAGACAGGCAGAAATAAAATGAGTAAAAATGAAAGGATGGAGCAAAATCTATTGGGCTTCAATTAAGAAAAAGAAGACAGGAGTTGCAATCATGATTTCTGACAGAGAGCCAAAGTAAAAATAGATCTGGTTAAAAGAGATTGGGAAGGTAATTACATCCTAATAAAAGGCAATATAAACAATAAAGAAATATCAGTACTCAACATGTATGCACCAAAAGGTATAGCATCCAAATATCTAAAGGAGAAGCTAGTGGAGCTCAAGGATGAAATAGATAGCAAAACTATACTAGTTGGTGACCTCAACCTACCCCTATATACAAATATACATGAATCAAACCAAAAAGTAAATAAGAAAGAGATAAGAGAGGTAAATGAAATCCTAGAAAATTTAGAGTTAATAGATATATGGAGAAAAATAATTAGGGACAAAAAGGAATACACGTTCTTTTCAGCAGCATATGGAACATTCACAAAGATATACCGTATACTAGGGCATAGAAACATGGCAAACAAGTGCAAGAAAGCAGAAATAATAAATGTAACCTCATCAGATAATAATGCAATAAAATAGTTATTAGTAACAATACATGGAGAGGCAAACCAAAAACTAACTGGAAATTAAATAATATGATTCTCCAAAATAAGTTAGTGAAAGAACAAATCAGAGAAACAATTAATAATTTCATTGAAGACAATGACAATGATGAGACTTCTTACCAAAATTTTTGGGATGCAGCCAAAGCAGTTCTAAGGGGAAAATTTATATCACTGAGTGCATATATTAACAAATTAGAGAGGGCAAAGGTCAATGAATTGGGCATGCAACTTAAAAAACTAGAAAATGAACAAATTAAAAATCCTTAGATGAAAACTAAATTAGAAATACTAAAAATCTAAAGAGAAATTAATAAAATTGAAAGTAAAAGAACTGTTGAATTAATAAATAAGATTAGAAGCTGGCATTTTGAAAAAACAGATAAAATAGACAAAGTACTGATAAATCTAATTAAAAAAAGGAAAGAAGAAAACCAAATTAACAATATCAAAGATGAAAAGGAGACCTTACCCCTAATGAAGAGGAAATTAAGGCAATCATTAAAAACTATTTTGCTCAATTATATGGCAACAAATATAACAATTTAGGAGATATGGATGAATATTTACAAAAATATAAACTGCCTAGATTAACAGCAGAAGAAATAGAATACCTAAATAATCCCATATCAGAAATAGAAATTGAACAAGCCATTAAAGAACTCCCTAAGAAAAAATCGCCAGGGCCTGATGGATTCACAAATGAATTCTATCAAACATTCAAAGAAAAACTAATTCCAATACCATACAAATTATTTGGCATGATAAGCAAAGGAGGAGTCCTACCAAACTCCTTTGATGACACAAATATGGTACTGTTTCCAAAGCCAGGCAGACCAAAAACAGAGAAAGAAAACTATAGACCAATTTCCCTAATGAACATAGATACAAAAATCTCAAGTAGAATACTAGCAAAAAGATTCCAGCAAGTGATCATGAGGATTATTCATCAAGATCAGGTGGGAGTTATACCAGGAATGCAAGGATGGTTCAACATTAGGAAAACCATCCACATAATTGACCATATCAACAAGCTGCCAAACGAAAATCACATGATTATCTCAATAGATGCTGAAAAAGCCTTTGACGAAATACAACACCCACATGAAGAAACCAGTGAAAATTAGCATTGGCTAAGGGGGTGTGGGGGTAGGTTTGGGGGCAGAGAGCAAGAACATGAATCGTGTAACCATAGAAAAATTCTTTCTAAAAAATAATAAAGTGTAAATATAATAAGTGTAATACAAAGAACCCAAAGAACAGATAATGACTGCATTGCCTACGGATCTTTCTTGCTTAGTTCCTAGGAAATATTCCCATGTATGGAGGACTGCATTTAAAAGAGGACATTTCTTTTATTATTAGTGTCTTAGAGCAACTGCTCATATAGGAAGTTTTGAGTTTCTTTTGAAAACTATTTACATTTTCTAACCACATATTCATTAGGAAATTACTTTGGTCTCATATAGTTCTATTTGTTTTTTGAATACTGGACCATATCTGAATTACTTGATGCAAAAAGCCCCTAACCAGTAGTTTCCCTTCTTATTTTGATATATTGATTTTGTTTCTGCAAAAGATCTTCATTTTCATTTAACTAAAATGAATGATTTTATCTTTTGTGATCTCATGTATCCTTTGTTTAGTTAGGAATTCTTTCTCTAACCACAGCTGAGAAAATACCTTATCAGATGCTCATTACCATCACTATTATTCCATATTGTACTTGAAAAGTTAGCTATAGAAATAAGAGAAAAGAAATTGAAAGAATTAGAAAATGCATTGAGGAAACAAAATTATCACTCTTAGCCGAAAATATTATGGTACATTTAGAGAATCCTAGAGAACTGACTTAAATACTCATGGAAATGACTTCAGCAAAGTTGCAGGATATAAATTAAGTACACATAAATCATCCACATTTTTACATATTACCAACAAAATCTAGCAAGAAGAGACAGAGAAGAGAAATACTATTTAAAATGACTATAGATAAATTAAAATACTTAGGAACATACCTACCAAGACAAACTCAAGGACTATATGGACACAGTTACAGAACACTTTTCATACAAGTAAAACCAGATCAGAACAACTGAAGAAATATTAATTGCTCATGGGCAGACCAAGCCAGTAAAATAAAAATAAGAATTCTTCCTAAATTCATTTACTTATTTAATGCCATGCCAATAAAACCTACCGAAAATTATTTTACAGAGCTAGGAAAAATAATAGCAAAATTCTCCTGGAAGATCAAATGGTTAAGGATATCAAGGGAATAAATGAAAAAAAAATATGAAGGAAGGTGGCCTAATTGTACCAAATCTCACACTCTGTTACAAAGCAATAATCATCAAAATACTCTGGCACCAAGAAATAAAATGGTGGATCAGTGAAATATAGGTACTCAATACTAAGTTGTAAGTGATCACAGTGTTTCATAAATACAAAAATCCAAGATTTTGGGACACTAATTCATTATTGATATGTGAACTGATCCAACCATTTTGGAGAGTAATCAGAAATTATATTCAAAGAGATAAAACTGTGTATTTCTTTTGATTAGGCAATACCACTATTAAGTTTATTTTCTAAGGTGATCAAGGAAAAAAAGAAAAGAAACTATATGTTCTAAGATATTTATAGCAGCTCTTTTTATGTTGGTAAAAAATTGGAAACTGAAGGGATGTCCATTAGTTTGGGGAATGTCTGAACAAGTCGTGATATATGATTGTAATGGAATACTATTATACCATAAGAGGTGACAAACACGATGATCACAAAAAACGTAGAAAGACATACAAGTGATGCAAAATAAGGTGAGTAGAACCAGGAGAATATTATACATAGTAACAACTTGTATGATGACAAACTGATTGATTTAGTTATTATCAGCAAGGCAATGATGCAGGATTACTTCAAAGAACTCACCATGAAAAATATCTACCCACCTTCAATGAAGGAACAGAGTCCAAATTCAGATTTAAACACACAATTCTTCACTTTATTTCCTCCATGAATTTTTTCCTAGTGTGTAAGTAATATGTGTCTTGTCTGACAACATGATGAAGAGTGAAATATATATTACATGATAATATTAGTACAACCTATATCCATATTACCTACCTTATTGGGGAGGAGTAGAAGGCAGGGAGGAAAAAGAATGAGACAGATTTTTGGACTTAACTAATATGAGAATGTGTTACTCTTGCATGCATGTATCATAATTCATCACATATACATAATAACTCATGTTTTATATTATAATGTTATATATGATATCTTGTTATATATCAGAAATAACAATAAATGATAACTCAAAAATGCAAATTAAAATGATTTTAAGGTATTACCTTATACCTATCAGGTTGGCCACTATAACTGAAAAAGAAAATGACAAATGTTGGTAGGAGGGAATATTGAAAAATTGGGACACTAATGCACTATTGATATAGTTGTAAACTGATTCAATCATTTTGGAGAACAACTTAGAACTATGTCCAATAATTTGTGTTTCTTTAATTAATAATGATTTGGAATATTTTTTCATATGACTAAAGATAGTTTTAATTTCTTTACCTGGGAACTTCCCATTCATATTCTTTGACCACTTATTGACTGGGGAAACATTAATTAGCTTTTTAAATTGTGCATTTACTTTCAGGTCATATAAGGAGCAAACATACCTCAGGACATACTTGTCTACCTTAACCTCTGGGGAGAGTAGGCTCATTCTTCTTTAGCCCATTAACGTTGGTACCAACAACTTCATGTCCAGATAGTGCGTGACTATCATCCTAGACTGGTTGCTGAAGGACATTGCTTCTTTGGACATTACTGCTCAGCTGGGTGCAAAAACCTAGATGCTGGGGAAATGGGACAACATTCTCCCTTCCCCTAAAACAAAAGAATTAATGCCAATGTAAGCAAGAAATCCAGGATCCATATTCTCAGAACTAAATGGCAACTTTTGTGGGAACAGCTCAAAGTTTCTCCTTTTACAACATTTTCTCTCCTCAGAAAATGTCACTGAAAATATATGTTAAAAATTATAATTACCTATAATTGAGAATATAAAATATTAAAAATAGCCTTCTAACAAGATATAAATATTATCTATCATTAGAAATCAAATATAGTCCAAAATAATAAAGAAGGTGATGCAGAAACAAAAGTATCAACGAAAATTAGAAAAGAAAAAGGAAAAGGACAAAGAAAAATGTTCATTCAGCCTATACATGAAGTTCTCCTATGAGAGGAAATCTACCACTTTCTGATTCCAACATTATGTCCACAGCATTTACATCACCCTACTTTTTGAAAAGCAACACTGGTAGCAGTCAATGTACTGATCTTTTAAGCTAGGAAAATCTGGATTCAAATTCAATTTGTGACACTAACTGTGTAACCCCGAGCAATTATTTAACCTCTATGTATCTTGAGTAGCTCTTTAGTGCAGATTTAATAAGGTAGAGAGAGTCTGCCATCTTCTTTGCTAAAGTGAGTTCCCAATCATGACTGATGATATCAAGAAAATTCTATTTCAACTTGAGGATGAAAAATATTTAGTGTCTTCAATTTTGTAATAGATAGATGGAATATTGATTTAAAGAATCAGAGTTAAGTAGAATGAAAAGCAGAATTTGGAATTAGAGGATCTAGGTTCTAATATTGGCTAGGATATTGCTACCTATGTAATGTTAGTCAAATTATTTTCCTTCCCAGGGACTCATTTTGCTCACATTTTAAATGAGGGATTTGAATTTGTGTCCTCTAGATTTCTTTTCAAATGTGAATCCTATGATTATATGATGCATGGTCTCATATACCAAGCACTTGATAGTGATGAAACAACCACAAAATCAGAAGGCATATAAGATGGAATTATTACAAAAGTGCATTCAGGGAAATGGGTAGCAATGAGTATTAGAACAGACTATTCAAACACTATTCCATCTCCAACCTATTGCTTTGTCCCTGGCTATATCTTGCAACTGGAGTGGTTACCTATCTTATCTCTTGCTTTTAAAATGCCTACCTTCCTTCAAAATTCAGTTCAAATACCACATTCTACTTGAAGACTTTACAGATACCTCCTACCTCCTAATACATTTTCTCTAAAATTATCATGTACCTATTTTAAATTTATTTTCTGCATATGTATAGATGTACACATACCTCTACATACACATGTTTTCTCTCTATAGTACATTATGAATTCCTCAAGGGCAAGGACTTTCAAAGTTTTATCCTTGTATTTCTAGAATCTAGCACAGGGCCTAGTCCATATTAGTATATACAATAAATACTTGTTGATTGATTATTTAAATGACAGAAAAGAAAGATGATTTCCAAGATTCTTCCCAGCTCTAGCTGATGTTTATTCTGTGATTCAAAACTGAAACACATTTTTCATATTGGGAGAACATACCAGAAAATCTTTCTGCTGGCCAGTGGCAGGAGGTAGGACTTGACCTAAAAGAATATGTTTATGAGGGAGAGATAGGAGAAGAAAAATATTTCATTCACATGGGGTAGTGCCCTGAAGGGAAAACTAGGAATATGTCTTCAGTTAAAAGGGCAGTGGGAAATTAGTGGGGGAATCTTAAGAGGGAAAATGTAATCTTAGGAGAAAAGTTTTTTAGATGCGCAAGAAAGTATGCTTAGTGAGAGGAGAAAGAGGAGTAGGAAGGAGATTATGATAGTCCATGTGTGAAATCATCAGTTTAAAGCGATTCTACTATATATACAAAGATTATAGTAGTCAACGTGAAAAATCAGCATTTTAACCAAGGATTTGGAAACAGATACAATTAACTTTTGCAATAGAGGTTTAGATTCAAGATGATACAGTAGAATAAAAGAGAAATCACTGTTTTTTCTCAAACTGCAGGGCAATTCAGCTGTTTTCTCATGCTTCTGCACACACAGAGCAGGCAATCTTTGAATCTGAAACCTACCATTGTCATAATCAAGACCTAAATATCCATCACAGCAAAGAGATTGAACACTGACTTGGGTCTCCTCCTATAACATTAGTCTCCTACTTAAAACAATTTGATGTTATCAAATCCAAAGGCTCTATTTGAAGGATCAGAATCCTTATCTAACAAAGGAGGGATGCTCTTGGAGGCATTTATTTAATTCATCTTATTGATGCCATGAAGAAAATGCATTATCAATATAACAGCAGCTTTATTACTCCACACACTTTAGTTTCCTGATAAGACCTCCTTCCAGTGGACTGTACTTAATGTACTGTTACAGCTGGTGCTGAGCTAACCGAAGTAAATAAATGAATTTAAATCAATTGCATTCTGCCTACTCCAGTTGTATGAAACACATTAGTTGTTGAATAATAAGTCAAAGTAAGCCTAAAGTTTCATAGGATTAATTCTTCATTATTTTGTAGTTTATAGGCTGGTTAGATATTTTAAAGGTTTTTTTTTATTGTGATGCTTTAATCTTTTTTTCTATCTTGCCATTCTCTTATTTTTATATCTTTGTATTTCACTTTTTGAAATATATTTTCTGCTAATTTTTCTATAGAAAATTAATATTAAATAAGATGAAAAGTTTAAACCACCTGAATGAATGAATGAATTCATACTGGAAACAATTATGTTGTACCAAGTGGTACTACTGAAATTATTAGGAAATTTCGAACAAATATAAATTTTGTTGGTTAAAAATGTTTCCAGTAATCCATGCAGGAAAACCCAACTGGATGGACAATAAATATTACACAGATTATCATAGGCAATAAAATGAAGAATACATTTATTTAATCTATCTGTAGGTAATACTCGTCAAGCACTGACAATGTATAAGGAGGTGAGTCTGGAATTTAGAAGAAGATGGGTTACATTCAGGAAATTATGCAGGAACTCCAAAAATCCATTGCCTCTCTTCATTGAAACTTCATATTTTAATGCAAAATTTCTTCCAGTCAAGGAGAACCATGTTATAGTGGATTAAGAGCAGGTTTTAGATTCATGATGAATTATTCAGTCCCTGCTTCTCATATAGAGTATCCATGTGGCTCTAGGCAAAATATTTTAATCTCTCATAGACTCCAGGGAGCCCTTTAAAATTGTAAACTACAGGGGGTGCTGGGTGGTTCAGCAGATTGAGAGCCAGGCTTAGAGATGGGAGATCTTGGATTCAAATATGGTCTCAAACACTTCCTAGCTGTGTGACCCTGGGCAAGTCACTTAACCCCTATTGTCTACCCTTACCACTCTTCTGCCTTGGAACCAATACACAGTATTGATTGTATGGTGGAAGGTAAGTGTTTAAAAAAAATTATAAACTACAAAAGAATTTTCTGTCTGCAGAAGTGGAGGGAATTTCCACAGTGAGAATTCTCTATAAAAAATTTAAATAATAAGTGCAGACTAAAACAAAGATTCCAATGATGTCTTATGCCTGTGAAAGTTAGAACATCACAGTCGCTAGAGAATTGCAGTTGTAGGTAACTAGACATTACAAAATACAAAGTAGAGAAGAGATCCATCATAGATGTGCTTATGCAGCATATTACTAGGAACAATTTAGAAAGTAAGATAGATAGATAGATAAGATAGACAGAAAGATAGAAAGCTATAGATAGAAAGATAGATAGGCAGACAGAAAGATATAAGGGCAGATATATAATACATAAGAGAAAGAAACAAAAACAAGGAACAGAGTGAAGGAATGAAGGAAGATAGAAGGAAGGTAGCAGGAAGGAAGGAAGATCAAACAGTTGGCTTATAGAATCAAAGATCCAGAACTTCAAAGCATCTCAGAGGCCAGCTAATCTAACATCCTTATTTTTAGATGAGGGATTAAAGACTCAGGGAAGTTAATTGACTTGCTTAAGGTAACATGGATATATTCTACACATCCACATACAAATTTCCTTTGATTTGAATTTCTGAAGGTTTAAGTAAATAGTTTCAAATTTTGACTACTACTACTAAGACCAGTTTTCCCCTAACATTTATTAAAGATACTCTTATGTTAAGAA
This sequence comes from Gracilinanus agilis, assembly GCF_016433145.1. Taxonomy (NCBI): domain Eukaryota; kingdom Metazoa; phylum Chordata; class Mammalia; order Didelphimorphia; family Didelphidae; genus Gracilinanus; species Gracilinanus agilis. The sequence goes on along the minus strand of NC_058133.1, from coordinate 318,397,410 downwards.
GTGAAATTTAAATAACATTTATCATCTATACATAATATATTTTTTTCAAAAATTCTGGTCCCTTTCAAGAATATGACTAACATTAATTTTAAAGGACTAGAAAAGTTGTTATACTTTAAAATCTCATATAAGTACAGCTAGGTGGTACAGTAGATAGAGAGCTTGGCCTGGAGTCAGGAAGGCTTCTCTTTCTGAGTTCAAATATGACTTCAGACAGAATTACTAGCTGTGAGACCCATTCCAAATCACTTACCCCTAGTTGTCTCAGTTTCCTCACCTGTAAAATTAGTTGAAGAAGGGAATGGCAAACCACTCCAATATCTTTGCCAAGATACAACTGAAAAAATGATTGAACAGCAACAGCATAAGCTCAGCAAAGAAATCTTGCAGGTGTTATTCCTGGAGTTTAATAGACAGGAGACAAGTGCAGTAAAGCTTGGGAAGTGTGGGTGGGTGATGTAGGTTAACATGTAATCACTTCCCAAACTGGAAGGTAAAGTAAGCAGAGGAAGAAATTAGCTTTGGGAAGTATCCTTTGGTCTGTGGGTAACTTATAAAGTAGGATTTTTTTTTCTTAGCAGGGAAATAGCAAGGAAAAGAGCTCTCATGTTTGTATAACAGGAAAGAAATGTTTTCACAGATAAAATTCAGCCATCTGAGAGGAGGAAGATAGAGGTACCCAGGAACAGAAAGGAAAGATGTCAAGATGGAGAATGAGTACTAAGATAATATAAAAAAAAAAGATCTAGCTGTTTTCTAGGATAAGAAGTATTTGTCAGAAAGTTGTTTCACATATCCAGGAAATCAAGAATAAATTTGGAGTTCTCCTACTGTCTAATAGAAAATTGTATTTGTGATTTAAGCAGCATATTCATCATAACATATTCATGCTTATCTTTAGAATAATGACTTTTGCCAAATAACTAAATTCTGAAAAGGTTTTCTCTGAGATTACCTTAAAAGCATTAAGAAATATTCAAAGATTAGCATCATTACAAGTTATTTCTTTTCTTGGTTTTTAAAGTACAACTAATAACTAAAATATAGATATTGACTTAAAAACTGCCTCTATACAATTACCTTCAAGGGTTGACAAATTGTGTAATTTACTGTTATACCTTGAAATGCTATGCTAGATAAGGAGCTAGTCTATAAAAAAGCCAAATCTTTTTTAAATAGCACATGCAATTGTGCCACTAAGCTTTTTTGCTAACTATAATAGCCTACCTGGAGAAGCATTAGAAAAAGCTAAATTAAATAAATATGACAGCAGTCTAGACTTAAGCAGCCCTAGCTTTCAGTATTTTTCACTGAAATTACAGGATTCAGAGAAAATAACAACCATGAGCTTTCAGCTGAAAGCTTTTAAACGGAATTCATCAGGAAATGATGAAAGGATATAAAGTAGAGACTCTGCTAACAAAGTTACAAATATTCAGGCTGGGGAAAGAACTTATATTTATTTTTTTGCAAAAAAAGAAGTAAGACAGTGAATGTCTCATATGTCACATCTTCCTCATTTCTTTCAGACTAGACAATGTTTTCTTTAGCTAGAAATATTTTATTCCTCTCATGTATCATAATCTATCCAGCAAAGAGCTCATTACCCCTGAATATTTATGTTTTCTATTGTCTATTAGGAAAATGTATTAAATTAAATCAAAGTCCTTTTACTTTAGCTATATGAAAGGTTCTGAGGAGGAAGTCAGTCATCTATTCAAAATAGCAGGCTAGAATAATAAATAATAATAGCTAACAATTATATACGACTTTAAGGTTTGCAAAATACTTTACATATATATTATGTGCACATAATATATCTCTATATAAAGTTTGATCTTCACAACAACCTTTAGAGGTAGGTGGTCTTATCTTCATTTCATAGATGAGGAATCTGAGATAGATTAAGTGACTTGCTCAGGGTCACACAGCTAACAATTCAGATTCAGGATTTGAACTTGGGGCTTCCTGACTCCTAGCCCAATTCTCTAGTCATTGTGCCACTTGGTTGCCTTTAATGTGCAAAGGTATTAGGGGAAGTCTATACTGAAGTCCTTTTCATGAAATGGAACAGACTGTAAAACGTTCCCTAATGTTATGCCATAAATAATGTGTGTGTGTGTGTGTGTGTGTGTGTGTGTGTGTGTGTGTGTGTGTGTGTGTTTGAG
>NC_058133.1:318375102-318391423 GCF_016433145.1 Gracilinanus agilis | reverse complement strand
AAAAAATGATGCTATGAGTATTTTTATACATATAGGATCTTTTCCTCTTTCTTTGATTCTAAACCCTAACTAAATGGCAAGTCAAAAAATCCTGAAAATAAAAGAAACTAATAAAACTAAAGAAAGTTCATTAAGGGAAAAGTACATGCTATTTAAAAATAATACAGACAAAAACTTTAATTAACGTGATTAAAAATAAGAAAGAGGAAAATCAAATGACCAGAATATTATTATCAGAAATTAAAAAAATAATTTGAAATAAGGAAGAAAGAGAAAAAATTATAAGAATTTATTCTGTTCATAAATCAACAAAACAATTAAATGAAATAGAGGAATATTTATAATAATATTATATACCTTGATTAATTTTACAAGAAATAGAAGCTATAAGCAACATTATTTCAGAAAAATAAAGATACCGTAAGTGAATTCCAATAGGGAAAAAAAATTAAGACTAGAGGAATTTACAATTGAATTCTTTGTTTCTTATGAAAGCTATTTGTGGTCAGAATAAAATTCAAGAAATTTGAAATTTTATTGTGGCTGTGATGCTGACATATTTCTATGACCTTTCTGGCTAATTAAAGTTAATTACCAATTTTTAAAAAGTAATATTGCATACTTATTGGACTATCATAGCCAATCATTTGGAATGCATTTTATTTCTGAAGATTGGAATAAAACATTATTTTGGGAAGATATATAAAAGAAGCAGCTGGTTTGGTAAAAAGAGGGATTTTAAACAGGGGTTCATATTCTTGCTCTAATTTATTATCTCAGGTAAGTCACTGATGCTGTGTGCACTATAAAACATCTACATTCCTTTCTAAATCCAAATCATAGTATTTGTATATGTAATTCATAGTGATTATTGGTGATTTAGATTTGTTTTATTTGTATGGCATACCTAATTTCCATAACATATTCTTTGTCACAAAGGAATGAACTAAGGACAAATAGAAGTGATCTAATGGCAAGTCTGTAAAATAGAGATCAAACTTTCTGTGTCATTGCCAACTTTGGTAGTCTAGTTAAACTGTAAGGGGGAAAAAGGGGTTTTATGGGTTCAATATATTAAAAGATGGTCGCCAAAGGATTGAATTATTATCAATCCTCAATTAAGAATAATCTCAAGTCAAAATGGACTTTTATGGAACTTTATTTGCAATTAAGGAGAGAGAGAGAGAGAGAGAGAGAGAGAGAGAGAGAGAGAGAGAGAGAGAGAGAGGAAATAAGGAAATAAGAATCTAACACAGTAAGTAATTTACTAAGATCCTCTAATTAATCCAGGTAGATCTTAACCCTCAGCTGAGAGTCAGAGGGCCAGAGGGCTGGGGGTGAATGAAGCAAAACTTCATTCACAGAGTCTTATTAAAAGAAGTTTCTGAAGAGAAGTTCAGGAAGATTCAGTCAGTCTTTAAACTCACCACGTGGAATTCAAAGAAGATATTTAAAGCAGTCTCACCAGGGTCTCAACATTCCTTCACAGACCAGAAGAGCTCCTTCATCAGCAGCCCTCTTCACCAGAAGCTCCCCACTGACTGAGGACCTTCTCCTTTTAAAGGGATCATTTATGTGGCACTTCCTGTGCCTCCCTCCTTGTTTGCATGTCCAATCACAATAGACACTTCTCATAGTACTGCTTAGGGGGCAGTCAGTTGATTCTGATTCATCACCCACTCTAGCACACATAGGTTACGGACCTCCCAGAATTAGAGGTGTTCACACCTTTGGTGATTAAATCTAAAAATGGGCAGTGTAGACTTAATCTAATTATCACAAAACCTATGGAACCCTTATGAAAATAATATGTTAAGTGCATTAAATTAAAAGATAGCATTACAAAGGAAATAAATTATGTTGAAATATATTTATAAAAATATTTTGAAGCACAAATATTCTAATGCCAGATTAAGAATTCCTGCTTTGGAACATATATTCTAGGATGTTTTATTTTAAGAAATAAAAACCAACTTACTTCTTGGGGTAAAATATGTTACATTGGGCTTAACTTCAAAGTTGGTGATTTTTAATGAATTATAAGATTATCAGTGCTATGAATTACTTTTGTATGAATTAAAGCCATATAAATATTGAGTGGGATACCTCAGAAGGCAGTGGTACACCCACCCACATGCTCCCATTATTGATCTTCAAGCAAAAATAAGATAGTCATTTATTAAATATATTGAAAATAAGATTCCTATTCAGCTACAAGTTGAACAAGATGGCTCTGTTCAGGAGTTAACTTCTATCTCTGAGAATCTATGTTTGTGATTCCTGGTCCCTTTTTCTCTCTGCCTAAATATGATGAGCAGAATGAATGATTTCTAAACTTCTAGATACATAATAACTTAAAAAACTAATGTGAGAAGCAATGTGACCTAGTAGATGAGTATTTGTGGGATATATAGTATCTGCTAGTAGAAATAGAAATCATTGGCAATTGTTCCTTGTTAGGTCTGTAAAATTAATCTCAGGTTCCTAAAACAAAGAAATGGCAAGCACAATACTCTCAGTGAGACTAGAGATAGTATAGTATTAATTTTATTTAAGTTTTTGGTATTTAAAATTTTACGAGCTGCAGTGCTTGCTCAGGTTAGTAGACATTGGTCGGCCAGTTGGGTACATTTTTCAGATGTCTGGATTGGGAAGAGAACCAAAAGAAATATGAGAACTTCAAGAAGATAAACTGTACTCTTTATGTTTTAGGCACCCTGCACATAGTTGTATATATTTTGGAAAGAATTGGTGACTGACCTACACACACATGAAAAATAAACACATACACACATGCACTCATACATATACGTATATATGTAATTACATATGTGGATATATGTGCAATAGAAATGTATATCTATATACTATGTATACACATATATATGGGATGAGAGGAATTGTGTGCAAGGGGAAGTGATGGGAACTGGCGACAACAGGGAAATCCTATGGACTATGGAAAACCTTGGGATTTAAAGGACTGAAACTAATCGTCCTACCTCCTGGGCTATGGAGATGAGAAAGGATCAACTAAGTGCAAAAGTATGATGGTGAAAGACTCTTCTGCTCCAAAAATAATGAGACATCTGTTAGAGTTTCCCCTACCAGAGAAAGAAGACTGAACAGAAAAGCAATCCCAAATTCCTGCTCCCTACCAGATATATGTATATAGGGTAGCAGGAAGAATCTAATTTTTCCTTTTCCAGAATGATCATTGGCTTTTCCACTCTTTCCTGGCTTCCTATGTTGAAGGCAAAAAGAATTAGAGGGAGGGTTGAAGCAAGTTCTCTGTCCTCTTTTAAATCCTGGTGTTTTCCTCTAACTTTTCCTGTCCTGTGCATTCAATGTCTGCTATCAGAATAAAAAGATAGCAGGATATATAGGATTTTATCGGAGTTGTATACATTTCTACATGGCTCAAAGGGATGAAAATTCAGCAGAAAGAAAGAGTATTCCCTTCCAAGGTGAGAAGAAAATGAATATTATTATGCCAGCATTCATTTATCTTTTCTAACTTCTAGAGTGGGATGGGGAAGGAGGAGGGAACAACTAGAATATAAATAAGCACAAAATATTAAAAAATAATTCTAATGGGGGCAGCTAAGTGACTCAGGAGAAGGGAGCCAGGCCCAAAGATGGGAGCTCCTGCGTTAAAACCTGAGCTTAGACATTTCCTAGCTGTGTGACTCTGGGAAAGTCACTTAAATATAACTGCCTACCTTACTGTTCTTCTGTCTTGGAACCAATATACAGTATTAATTCTAAGATGAAAGGGAAGGGTTTTAAAAAATAACTCATTGAGAGGAAAGTGCTAACATTTGGGACCTGAAAGGATTAAGCATAGTTATAATTAATATTTACATGGGACTATAAAGTTTGCAAAGAACCTCATTTGTTTTTCCTCTTTTCATCCTCACAACAACTCTGTGTGATAGGTATTATTATTGTGCTCATTTTACAGATAAGGATGTAGGATGAGAAAGGTCAAGTAACCTACTTAGGATCACATAGCTAAAATCACCTGAGACAGTATTCAAGCTTATATTTTCCTGGTTCCCTAGCCTAGCATTTTGTTTAATATACCATCCAGTTACTTGGATTAGGAGTGTGGTATTTTGGTTGAGCATTGAATTAGAGTTAGGAAGAGGCAGAGGAAGAACATTCTTGACATGGAGTGGGGCAGGGGTAGAGGACAATCTGTTCAAAGGCAAGAGATGGAATATTATATGTGAAAAAATAGCAAAAGATTGCTTAGTTGGAATGTGGAGCTTCATGAGGAAAGTAATGGGAATTTTCAGTGAAAATGGTTTCTGATCATAAAAGTCTTTAAATGCCAAACCAAATTTTTGTTTGTGTTTTTGTTCTGTTTTGCTTTTTTTTTTCATTTTCTAGAGACAAGAGGGAGTGAATGAAGTTTCTTGAGCAGGACAGGGAAAAGGTCAGAGGGTAGGAACATCAATTATGATGTTCTGGAGATGCCTCTCTAAGTCAGGCAAGAAATAAGAAACCTAGGTAGTATTACATGTCAGCAACGCTGGCCATTTTGATTTTGTTTCCTTGAACTAGAGACCATTTAATGTCCCAGGATCCCCATACTGCCATATTCTTTTGGTCAATTAAATTCCAATGCCAAAGCAAAGCGGCATAGATTCCTGACAGTGGAGACCTTGACTTTCACTGATGGGCACATTCCAGAAAGAATTTTGGTTATATAGAAAGAAGCACAGCAGCAGGAAGTAGAGAAGTGCCTCTAATGACCAGAGACCTCTATAATGCTTTGGCCTCTTGACTCTATAGGCCGCAAGACTCTTGGTCTATAAAGAGGCCAATATTTGAGTGATCGCTAGTAATGACATGCTTCCCTCTCTTTTACCTACTTTCTTCTTTTCAATCATCATTATTCACTCCACTCTGCTTTCACATTAAACATAGTTGCTGTTCTCCATCATACAGTCTAGGAGTTGATATATATGTGTACATATATATATATATATATTCACAAATAATTGATAGTATACAATAAATATGTCCTAGTTGAATGAATGAATAAGTGATTGAGTAAATGAAAGAAGAAATCATTAAGTGCCTTTTGTGTTCCTGAAACTATGCTAGCTGATGGGATCATTCCCTTCTCCCTCATTTCATTGATGTAGGCAATTTCATGGAGAAACTTTTTATCAATGCATATTCACATAAACTCTGTAATTTATAGTCTTAGAGAGTTGCTTCAGCATGAGGAACATCAATGACTTGCCCAGGGTTACACAGTGCCAGAGGAGGGGCACTGACAATGAAAATATAAAAGTGATAGTCTTCAATTTTAAGAATTTACAGTTTTTTTAATTTAAATTTGTTTATTTGTTACATTATAATACCCAGGTAACTCCTTCCTTACTTCCCTTCCCTGCATTAGGGAGAGATCATTTGACTAAAAGGTCTATATCTATATCTATTTCTATATGTGTCAAACTATATCTTGCTTATTACCAGTTCTTGCTCTGGGAGTGGACATACACAAGTCATTCTTCAAACAATATTTCAGTTGCTCTATATAATGTTCTTTTGGTTCTGATCATTAAAGACTTAAAAAACTGCATGTACCTTTTGACCCAGCGATATCACTATAAGGTTTATTTCTTAAGATGATCAGGGAAAAGGAAAAGAGGCTACATGTTCTAAAATATTTATAGCAGCTCTCTTTGTGGTGACAAAGAACTGGAAATTGAAGGGATACCTGTCCATTGGGGAATGGCTAAATAAATTGTGGCATAGGATTGTGAAGGAATACTACTGTGACATAAGAAATGATGAACAGATTACTTTTCAAAAGACCTACAAGAAGTCTCTATTCTAAATGGATACAACACATATAGAGTAAAGGTGACTAAAGAAGAGAGTTTCATAATAGGGTGTCATAGAGATTGTAAATGGATCCATTGTGTCATAGACTATCATGACCTTTCTAATAGCAATGGTAGTATTGTTTTAGTTATTATTATTGGAGCAAGAGATGGAAATCAGAAAGGCTCAGGTGGGAGTCGGGTAAGAAGGCAATGAAGAGGAGAGAAGAGTTTATACACCATAGTAGCAAGTCAGATGGTCAGATTTTTGAATGGATCTTGTTTTCTTGATGAATAGTTGGATGAGATATGAAGCACAGCCTAGAGCTAGTTCGATATGATGAATTAAGTTAGTTTGCATTTACTTGTTCATTTACTGAACATGTCACTCTCAGGGTGGAGATTTCAAAGCAGAGTGCCTTAATTACCCCAGGAAGAAGTGGGTTAAGACCTGGAAAGTATTATAGTAATACCACAAGATAATTACAAATATCTGATTTGTAATTAGAGGAGACCAAGCTTGTTTCAGAGGTGGGCAGGAGGAATCAGTGAAGGCCTTAGAGAATGCAGTATCTTTATTTTCCTTCTCTCTAGTACTCCAGTTTCTTACTCTATTGTTTTTCCTGATACTTAAGACAGAACTGCATTATTCCCTCTGGGATATACTCTCTTTCCCATTCCTGTTGTCATCACCTAAGGGGAAAAAACTACCATGACCACTTGCCTGAACATTTTTAGACATTTGAAGGGGAAAGGAGGTATTTAGAAGGAATAAATATGAGGGGAAAGGGTATAGTACCAGCCTAAAGGGATTATCTATTAAACTCTTCAAAGCTAAGTGAGAATTAGAAGTCTCATGCAAGGATTTAGCTCAAGCTCACAATCTAATGGAGAAAATATGAAAATAACTATATACAGAAAAAAATCTGCAGGATAAAATGTAGTTAGTCAACAAAATGGAGGCATTAACATTAAGGGGAATCAAGAAAGGCTTCTTGTAGAAGGGATTTTAGCTGTGACCTAAAGAAGCCAAGGAAGGTAAGAAGTGGAGACCAGGAAGGAGAGAATTCCAAACATAATAGACAGGAAATAGAAGCTCCTTCAGGGCAGGGGCTATTCCATTTCAGAGCTTAGCTAGTACTGAGGACATAGCAATGATTAATAAATACAAGTCAGTTGATTGACAACTACCCAAGGACTACTACATACTCACTTGCCAAATATCCTTCAGCATAGACATACGGTGAACTGAACCTCCTCAGTAACTTGAAAGCTGCAGGAGACTGTTTGAGGTGTCTCCCACTGAGCTTGCTGCTTCCTAACACCATCTGTAAGATGCCTATGAATTTTATCCTCTTTAACTCTGCTCCTCCCAATCCAATATGTTGAATCTATTCATTAAAATGCTATAAGGGATTTGGACGCTTGACTTTGGACATCCTTCTGTCGATTCTGATGCTTGCCTGATTGGTCTATTCCTGGCTTGTGGACAAGGGCTTTTTTTCTCTATTTTTTTAAAAAAATTTTAATGTAGGCCATTTTCTTTAGACCCAGATTTTTCTTTTAGGTCACTACTATTTCTTTAGTTCTAAAAGTCTGTAAATTCTCTTCCTTTTCTTTCTCCATAAATGACACACTGTTTTAAACATTGCCCTCATTTTTTAACCTCAATGTTTTATTTAACTTTTAGTTTTCTGTTTTCTTCAAATGAGTTGCTCAGCTACATGTCATGCTCTGGTGATTTTCAAAATCATTTCCTCCACAAAAGTCATTTAACAACTTAAGTTATGTCTATACAATCCCTGATTTATTAGTCCAGGCTGATCTATTTCAGCAATTTGGGCAATTCTGAAGTTATGTGGATAGTAAAGGAGGCCCCTTCAATTTGAGTTTGAGTCGCACTTCTTTGTGTTCTACAGAATAATGGCTCTTTGAGCCAACTTAGGGAGCCTTTCTGTAATACAAGATAAAGTTTATGAGGGGCAGCCAGGTGGCACAGTGGCACAGTGGATAAAGCTCAAGGTCTAGTGTCAGGAACACTCATCTTCTTAGTTTCCAATCAGGTCTCAGACACTTACTAGCTGTGTGACTCTGAGATAGTTACTTAACCGTATTTGCCTCAGTTTCCTCATCTGTAAAATTAACTGGAGAAGGAAATGATGAACCACTTCAGTATCTCTGTCAAGGAAACTTCAAGTGGGATCCTGAAGAGTCAGATGCTACTGAAAAACGACAACAGAAGAACTTGTGAGTTACTTTTTTAATGACATTTAACCATTAGCTAAATATGTTTTAGAGTCTGTGCAAAGGGATCTGTATGATTGCAGTACAAAAACCATTCTCCCAAAGGGTTTTATCCCACGTTCTCTATTACTTCTAGTCCTACTTTTGATTGATCAATAAATACTAATAAATTGACTGATTGACACCTACATCAACAAGGCTAAGGATTTAAGTGTTCTCCTACAGTTAAATACTTTTATGCTGAGACCATGCCACCATGCCCATTACAAGTAGCTTTCAGTTGGGATGACTTTTATTGCTTGGATTTATAAGCTTTCTCTTGGTCCAGGAACCCATCAGAATCAAAAATTATCAAACTAATGGAACTTAGAAGCTGGTCTAGGATTTCTAGGTTCCTGAGATTCAGAGGACTAGAGAGATGGACTTGGATAAATTAAATTCCATAGTCAGAAATGTTTGATTATATGATTATCTTATAGATTCTCATTCTATTTTTTCACCAACCAGATGAACTTCCCGACATTAAAGTGGGTTTTAGTTCTGTTGTTTATGCCATTAAGAGGAATACAGAGAGTTTGCTGTCCAAATTCCTGTTTTGTTATTTTCTATTATAGATAAATTATTATTTATGTTATTATTTATTATTTTCCATTTCATTCAACATAATGCGTATATTCTTTACTGGAGCAACAGGTATAGACTAATGGGACAAGGAAAATAATCTGTGCATGTTAGTTGCTGGAATGTATAATAGACATAGATTATATTAAATGGTTTCTGAGGTCCCTTGCACCTTTGAAATTCTTTGATTCTAGTTCAGACTTGTGACTTCATTGATATGGGGGAATTCCCAGTATGGAAATTCCTTCAACCAATATAGATTGGCAGCTCATTTGTAACAGTGATCTTGATAGTCTTAGACCATGACCTGGGGAAATGGGGCAGAAGGGGGTTAAATAAATGATTTATGGTCATACAGTTAGTATATGTTAGAGGCAAGCCTTGAGTCTAGGTCTTCCTGACCCCAAATCCTCCCTCTAACCTTTATGCCATGGTACTTCTCTGGGTTATTAATTAACCAGAAATTAATATATGGGTATGATGACTGATGTTAAAGTTCAATTATGATAGATGTTTATTTAGAAGCTTTATGGATAAGGTGTGGAGGACATTCCTTTCTTCACCAGAGGAGACAATAAATAAAGATAAATGAATAGCAAAATGTCTCTTCTACCCTTCATGTGTTCCAGACTATCATTGTTTAGCCTCAAATAGCAGGAACTTATTTAGAAAAGCAAATACCAGGAAGCCATTGGGCTCAAACATATTCTTCTATGTTTTAAAAATATTTCATAATCTTTGCAAGGTACTCAGTGTCCTTAGCTGACACAAAATTAAATCAGAGAGGGTTATGATTTGCCTGAAGACCCATGAAAAAGCAATAGTTTGGTTGAAGGGCAACTAAGAACAATATTTCACGAACATGCAGCCTCATTAGGCATTATCACTTTTTTCTTTCTTCCAGGATAAATTCCAGCACTCACAGAATATAATTATCTCCCATGTTTCATGCTTTGTAATTTTTAAAATCTATGTTTTAGCACTATTTGTTTCATTTCATTTGTGCATCAAAGGTTTTTTTTTTGAATATCCTTCATGTAACATTTTCCATAGGACATTTAGTAGTTTTATGTGAGCAATTATATAAGTTTCTTTCAACACAGATTATTTTTTATAAAAATGAAAGCATTGAAATATTTGGCAATTTGTTCCTAAGTCTGACTAATAGTTGGTCTCAACATATGTCTCCCAAGAAGGTACAATATTGCTAATTAGGGCCTTCTCTGGCTTGTTCCAAGAAAAATGAAACAGCTTCCATGAATTTATTATATATGATTTTTTGTTTTCTAGGTCTTATTGTCAAGCCATTTATGATTAAATTTTAAGAGAATTTGGCTATTCCTTTCCAATTTGTAAGAACTAGTTGTTAATAAATTTAGAGCTTTAAAAATTATGGCTTCAAGTAGTTCTAAAAATGAATGCTGTACATTTTGTTTCAACGACTTGTATTTTTTAAAAATGCTGTTCTTTATCTCTTAGCTGGAATTAAAGTTTGGTCATCTAAATCCATTATTTTCTCGAGGAGTCAGCGTTTTTAATTTACTACACCTTTGCCACCTTATATCCTATTGGAATGCCACTCGTGGGAATGTTTATGTTTGGGGTATGTCCTCAAAAGGGAGCATGCACTATGTGGTGTATAAATCATAGTTGTTTATATCAACATTTCTTCACCTTCCTAAAGATCATTTGTGGAAGGATTGTTTTCCAGTGGCATGTTGTCACACTCCCACATGCTCTAGTTAGTAATCTTTGTGAGTTTCTGGATACAACTTTCTTGGAATAAACCTCTTCCTATATAGTTAGATAAGTCCTTTGACTGATACACTGTTTATCATCAGTCCATAATCTGAACTTTTCCAGGTTGGTAGGAGTATAGCATCCTGTTGGAGTTAGAGCTAGGGAGGATCTTTGAGATCATCTGCTTTGTGCTCCTTCACTAAAGATATGTCAAAATTAGACTTCTTTAAGGTCCAAAAGAAGATTTGAACCCTGATATCTAAGAGTTTAGGGTTCCAATAGAATAGCCTTTGAATGCTATAGTTTCATACTGCTGAGTCTCAGTGAGGCACTGGATAAAACGTTGATGAATAAGTAAAAGGTTATAAATGAGTAATAACTTGTATTTATGTAATGCTTCATAATCGCAAAAATTTTACATATATCATCTTGTTTATTACAAAATTCCTATGGGAAAGTACTCTGAAACTGCATTCAAAAACAGGTTCAAAGATGTTCAAGATCATACAGTTAATATGTCTAGAACTGGGACTCATTTAGTTTTAAATAATAATAATTTCAAAATTATAGCTACCTTAATAATTGACTTGAAAGGTATATAAAAAGAATTTCTATAAAGAATCTTTTTGAATCTTGTCCACTATAGAACAAGATCCTCTCTTCTCCAGAGAATCTCTGAAATGATAAGCTGTAGGAATTTGTCCTGTGATTCCACAGGTAGAGAGCACTTCTAGGTTAGGAAACACCACTTGCCCATGCAAATTAACATCTATCTTATAGTCACATAGATCTGCCAGAACACAGGGCAAAGTGATTACACAGGGTCATATAGTCAATATGTATTCGAGGCAAAATTTGAACTCAGGTCTTCCTGATTCCAAATCTGAAGCTCTATCCATAGTGTTACCTAATTACCTCTCTAGTCCCTTCAAGCAACAGGTGGCATAAATGTGTTAATTATCAGAATGACCTTGAATTAAATCCTGCCACAAATGCTTATAAACTATATGAACTTGGCAAATCACTTAACCTCTCTTACTTAATTTCCTTATCTGTAAAACGAAGGAGTTGGATGAGTTGACATCAAAGAATGCTTCTGGTTCTAAATATTCAAACTTATGAACTTTTTCAAGGCAATGAAGAAGATAGATTTCCATTTCTCCCTCTGGACACAAAACTGATCACTCTAATTACAAAGTTTCATTTTAGTATTCTTTTTTATTCATGTTATTGTAGTCATTGATGCATGAGTTTGAATCAGATCAGTTAATGATAGATTTAAGCTGCTTGTTACATAAATGCACCTAGGGGTGTGCTGGTAAATGTTTAACAACTGACACCCCTTATCCCACTCCCCAAAAAAGCTCACATGACATTTTGTTTAGTCTATACTTTTTAAAAGCCTTACCTTCTGTCTTAAAATTGATTCTCAATATCAGTTCCAAGGGTTAGGCAATTGGAATTAAATGCCTTGCCCAAGGTCATACAATGAGGAAGGATCTGAGGTCACATTTAACCCAGGACTTCCCCTCTCCAGGTTTAGATACTCTATCCATTGAACCATCTAACTGCCCCTTTAGTGTGCATTATTAACATTTTCTTTATCATGTTTCTAAGTCTAGACAATCAAAATAATAAGTGAGTTCATGATTTGTGGTTATTTGCAAATTTCCAAGTTGTAAATTATGAAAATTTCATAATCACTCTCAAGAGGATTGGAACTAGTTCTAGCACACCCCTAAATGTGCCTCTTCTTGCCTTCTAATCCATAATTCTCTCACTGGATTCAAGTATTAGTACTGTTATCTCTCAACTGTGGGTCCTTGGTCAAAGCATTTAATCTGCTATTTCTTAATTTTTTCACCCACTATTAAATCAGAAGGTTAGACTAGACCTTTAAGGTCTATCCCAGTTCTATGATTTTAGTATCATTTCTAGTACCTGGAATCAATTGGATATATAATATGGTATCTGTAAGGCTACTTAGATAACATTTACCCATTTGACATTTTAGAGTTGAGGACATTGAGTAATAGTCTGTTGCTACCAATTCTGGGAATCTGCTATAGAAGTTCCTGGTGAACTGATAGCAATGATTATGCTACTTATGTCTGAAGCTTAGTGAAAAAGCAAATGACACTTACATCTCTGTTCCATTTTCTATTATTTTCTCATCATAGATCAAGTGGCATGGTGGAAAATATGCTCACTCGGATTTAAGAGACATGGGTTGGAATCTGCATTTGTTATTCACTAGCTATATGACCAAGAACCAATCATTTAGTTTCTTATTTCTTCATTTTTAAAATAAGTTCAATAAATATTGCAGTGCCTACTTAAAAAAGGTTGTTATGAGGCAAGCATTATTCAATCTTAAAATGCTGTGTAATTGTTAAGGGAATTATTTTTTCCTGTACCCCATATGAATGAATTTTCCTTCTGTTGAAGTCATACATACCATTCAAGAATTGTAAATCAAGATGCTTCTTTTATGCCACTTACTATACTTCTTTCCACATAATCTGTGTTTTATTTGTTGCTGTTTTGTTTTGACTTTCAATATGACCATATGGCCTCGAACATTAAAGAACCGAAAATATTTTAAATATAAAAAACCTCAATATTAAAGCTAAAATAATAGCCTATATATTTGCAAGAATATGTCGATCTAAGGGTATATTTTGCTCTATCCCTTCTGGATGAATAAGTTGAGGCGCCATAGGGAGAATTCTTAGAATTCTAGGTGCCAGTTTCCTTCTACCAACATTCCCTCTTTCTTATTTCCATAAATATTAGTTAATAAGCAATAATGTGAGTTATGCTGAGGGCATCCTTGCAAGGAGAAAAATGGGATTTTCTGGACATCACTGAGCCAGTTAAAAATAAAGAAATAAAAAATACCAATAACCATACAAAATTATTTAAAATTACTAATTAAGCAGAGAAATCAAAGTTTAAAAAATCTGATGTATCATCATATAATTATGAGGATGCTAAGAGTGTAGTGTAGAAGATATCTGAACTAGTAGGAGATACCAAAAATGTGTTTGGGAGGGGGAAATTTTGAATCTTACTGTTTTTTTTTAACATTTATTAATAATCATTTTTAACATGGTTACATGATTCATGCTCCTACTTTCCCCTTCACCCCCCGCAATCCCCCCTCCCATGGCCGACGCACATTTCCACTGGTTTTGTCATGTGTCCTTGATCAAGACCTATTTCCAAATTGTTGGTGGTTGCATTGGTGTGGTAGTTTCGAGTCCACATCCCCAATCCTGTCCACCCCGACCCGTGCGTTCAAGCAGTTGTTTTTCTTATATGTTTCCTCTCCTGCAGTCCTTCCTCTGAATGTGGGTAGCATCTTTACCATAAATCCCTCAGAATTGTCCTGGGTCATTGTATTGCTGCTGGTACAGAAGCCCATTACATTCGATTTTACCACAGTATGTCAGTCTCTGTGTACAATGTTCTTCTGGCTCTGCTCCTTTTGCTCTGCATCAGTTCCCAGAGGTCTCTCCAGTTCGCCTGGAACTTCTCCAGTTTGTTATTCCTTTTAGCACAATATTATTCCATCACCCGCATATACCACAGTTTGTTCAGCCATTCCCCAATTGAAGGACATACCCTCCTTTTCCAGTTTGTTGCCACCACAAAAAGCGCAGCTATAAATATTTTCGTACAAGTCTGTTTATCTATGATCTCTTTGGGGTACAAACCCAGCAATGGTATGGCTGGATCAAAGGGAAGACATTCTTTTATAGCCCTTTGAGCATGATTCCAAATTGCCAGCCAGAATGGCTGGATCAGTTCACAACTCCACCAGCAATGCATTAATGTCCCAATTTTGCCACATCCCCTCCAACATTCATTACTCTCCCCTTCTTTCATTTTAGCCAATCTGCTAGGTGTGAGGTGATAACTCAGAGATGTTTTGATTTGCATTTCTCTAATTATTAGATATTTGGAACACTTTCTCATGTACTTATTGATACTTTTGATTTCTTTACCTGAAAATTGTCTATTCATGTCTCTTGCCCATTTATCAATTGGGGAATGGCTTGATTTTTTATACAATTGCTTAAACTCCTTGTATATTTGAGTAATTAGACCCCTGTCAGAGTTTTTCATTATAAAGATTTTTTCCCAATTTGTTGTTTCCCTTCTGATTTTGACTACATTGTTTTTGTTTGTACAAAAGCTTTTTAGTTTAATATAATCAAAACCATTTAATTTACATTTTGTAATTTTCTCTAACTCTTGCTTGGTTTTAAAGTCTTTCTTTTCCCAGAGATCTGACAAGTATACTATTATGTGTTCACTTAACTTGTTTATAGTTTCCCTCTTTATAATCAAGTCGTTCACCCATTCTGAATTTATCTTGGTGTAAGGTGTGAGATGTCGATCTAAACCTAATCTCTCCCATATTGTTTTCCAAATTTCCCAGCAGTTTTTGTCAAATAGTGGATTCATGTCCCAAAAGTTGGGCTCTTTGGGTTTATCATACACTGTCTTGCTGATGTCATTAACCCCAAGTCTATTCCATTGATCCTCCTCTCTGCCTCTTAGCCAGTACCACACTGTTATGATGACTGCTGCTTTATAGTATAGTTTAATATCTGGTACTGCTAGGCCCCCTTCCTTCACATTTTTTTTTCATTATTTCCCTTGATATTCTTGATCTTTTGTTATTCCAAATGAAATTTGTTATAGTTTTTTTCTAATTCAGTAAAGAAGTTTTTTGGTAGCTTGATAGGTATGGCGCTAAATAGGTAAATTAATTTGAGTAGAATTGTCATTTTTATTATGTTAGCTCGACCTACCCATGAGCAATCAATGGCTTTCCAATTGTTTAGATCCAGTTTCATTTGTTTGGAAAGTGTTTTGCAGTTGTTTTCATATAATTGTTGTGTTTGTTTTGGTAGATAGATTCCCAAGTATTTTATATTGTCTAGGGTGATTTTAAATGGTGTTTCTCTTTCTACCTCTTGCTGCTCTAGTGTGTTGGAAATGTATAGAAATGCTGATGATTTATGTGCATTTATTTTGTATCCTGCAACTTTGCTAAAGTTGTTGATTATTTCTACCAGCTTCTTAGTTGATTCTCTAGGATTTTTTAAGTATACCATCATATCATCTGCAAAGAGTGATAACTTAGTCTCCTCCTTGCCTATTTTGATACCTTCGATTTATTTTTCTTCTCTAATTGCAACTGCTAGTGTTTCTAGTACTATGTTGAATAATAGAAGTGATAATGGGCATCCTTGTTTTACTCCTGATCTTATTGGGAAGGCTTCTAATTTATCCCCATTGCATATGATGTTTGTTGATGGTTTTAGGTATATACTGTTTATTATTTTTAGGAAAGGTCCTTCTATTCCTATACTTTTCAGTGTTTTCAATAGGAATGGATGCTGTATTTTGTCAAAGGCTTTTTCAGCATCTATTGAGATAATCATGTGATTTTTGTTTGTTAGACTGTTGATATGGTCAATTATATGGATGGTTTTCCTAATGTTGAACCAACCTTGCATTCCTGGTATAAATCCCACCTGATCATGGTGGATGATCTTCTTAATTACTTGCTGGAGTCTCTTTGCTAGTATTCTATTTAAGATTTTTGCATCTATGTTCATTAGGGAGATTGGTCTGTAGTTTTCTTTCTCTGTTTTTGGTCTCCCTGGCTTTGGAATCAGTACCATATTTGTGTCATAAAAGGAATTTGGTAGGACTCCTTCTTTGCTTATCATATCAAATAATTTGTATAGTATTGGGATTAGTTGCTCTTTGAATGTCTGATAGAATTCACTTGTGAATCCATCAGGCCCTGGCGATTTTTTCTTAGGGAGTTCTTTGATGGCTTGTTCAATTTCTTT
>NC_058133.1:318341275-318370151 GCF_016433145.1 Gracilinanus agilis | reverse complement strand
CTTTTTGTTTTTAAAGGCCTTATGAATTCCCTCCCCCTTCTCCCCTCCCTTTTTTTGACCTCCCCACTCCCCTGTTTCCCTTGATTTATCCCCTCTGACTTTCTCAGAAGGGTTAGATAAGAGTTTTATTTCCCAATGGATAGTATAGCTACTCTTCCCTCTCTGGGTTGATTACACTGAGAGTAAGGTTTGATTATTACCTCTTAATACTCTCTTCCTCTCCTACTTATAATAGTATTTGTCCCCTCTCCTTCCCATACCCTCTTTGTGTGTAATAGAATATCTTATTTTTCTTATTCACTCAAGTTTCTCTTGGTGTCCCCTGCTATTCACCCCCTCTTTCCCATCCCCCATGTCATCTTAGATTATTTAGTGTTCCACCCTCACCCTGTGAATTATTCTTCTAATTACTATAATAGTGGATACTATAATAGTGAATAGAGTTCACTACAGAGAATTATACATAACATTTCTCTACATAGGAATACATATAATTAGATGTTACTGAGGCCCTTAGAAAGGCAAATTTAAAAATTATAAGTTTTCTTTCTTTCCCTTCTGTATCTTATTTACCTTTTCAGGTTTCTCTCGATTTTTGTGGTTGGATATCAAACTTTTCATTTAGCCCTTGTCTTTTCTGTGCAAATACCTGGAATTCTTCAATTTTGTTGAATGCCCATACTTTCCCCTGGAAATATATAGTCAATTTTGATGGGTAGTTGATCCGTGGTTGCAGGCCCAGCTCTCTTGCCTTTCTGAATATTGTATTCCAAGCCTTGCGATCTTTTAGCGTTGAGGCTGCCAGATCCTGTGTGATCCTGATTGGTGTTCCTTGATATTTGAATTGTCTCTTTCTGGCTTCTTGTAAGATTTTTTCTTTTGCTTGAAAGCTTTTGAATTTGGCAATAATATTTCTAACTGTTTTCTTCTCTGGATTGAATGTAGTGGGTGTTCTATGAATCCTTTCGATGTCTATATTGCCCTCTTGTTGTAGGTCTTCAGGGCAATTTTGCTGAATAATTTCTGTTAGTATGGAGTCCAGGTTTCTATTAATTTCTGGTTTTTCTGGAAGACCAATTATTCTCAAATTGTCTCTTCTAGACCGGTTTTCTTGGTCTGTCACTCTCTCATTGAGATATTTCATGTTTCCTTCTATTTTTTCAGTCTTTTGACTTTGTTTTATTTGTTCTTGTTGTCTTGAGAGATCATGAGCTTCTAACTGCTCAATTCTAGCCTTTAGAGACTGGTTTTCAGCTATGATCTTTTGGTTTTCTTTTTCAATCTTGTTCAATTTGCTTATCAGTTCATTTGATTTCTGAGCCTCACTTTCCAATTGCAAGATTTTACCTTTTAAACTGTTATTTTCTTGCCAGATCGCTTCCATCTTCCTCAGAATCTCAGTTTTGAACTCTTCCATAGTTTGTGAGGAGTTTTCCTTATTTAAGGAGGGTCCAGATGCTTATTTGTTTTCCTCCTCTGTTTGCTTGGTTGTCTGGATTTTCTCTGTGTAAACGTTGTCGAGTGTTAAAGACTTCTTTTTCTTGTTGTTATTCTTTCTCTTCTGAGCTTCCTGAGACTGGGTAGCCATCATTAGCCCAGCAGCTTCTCAGGTTTATCCTCGCGCTCAGTGTCTGTCCGGGGTCTATTGGCTCCTGAGGTCTAAGTTCTGGTTTTTTCCAAGGTCAAGCCCCCTGGTGGACCCCCTTGCTTGATCCTCTGCGGGAGGTTCCTTTACAAGTCTCAGGGCGCTACTTCCACAGTCGTATACCCGTCCACGCTGGTTCCCCACTCAGGCTTTAGTTCCTGGTTGTGTCTGCCTCCACCCACGCCTGCACAGTGTCTGCGCTCCCAGCCTGCGCTCTGCGTCCTGCGTCCACTCTCTGCTCCCGCGCTCAGATTTCGTGTGCGTTTTTTGGCTTATTGGGGTCCTAAATCTTGCTGCTCTCAGGAACAGGCCCCAGAGCTGCCAATGACTCGATGGGTGCCCCAAACTTGCTCTATTTCTTTTTAGCTGGCTTTGGAGCTATAGATGTGTGTGGAGGGGGTGGGGGTGGGGTGGTTGCTCAGCCCGCAATTTAGTGAGAGCTGTTTCACCCCTTTATAGCATGGAAATGCCTCGATTCCACGTACCTTCCACGCTGTGCCCTGTTGCGGGGTCCCTCCGTTCGTCTGGACTTGTTTTTATGTCCCCTTGAGGGGTTTTGTGTGTTTCGGTCAGGAGACCGCCATCTTAACCCGGAACCCGAATCTTACTGGTTTTGAAGAAGAAGGGAGTAGTTTAAAGTAGGGAAGGTGTTAAAAAAATCTGTGACTGGCAAAGCATTAAAGATCCATATGTTTATATAAAATGTTTATGAAAATCATCTCTACATGAATTGAGGACATCCTCTATGAAACTCTTAGCAGAGAACAAAAAGACTTTTCAATTAGTACTTGACAATGGAAAACATCTTCATTATCTTGCACCTACTTGAATTTTATAGAGAATATATGATGCTGGTTATTGTTTTTGTAAAGTATTTGATTTAAAAGAATAAAACATTAACTTGCATGCTTGTTTATAACAAGGTATTTCCCAACCACATACCACCATCATTCAGGACTCCTTGTAAGAAATAAGACACGAATGCCTCTGCTCAAAGTTTAAACGAAACTCTAAAAAAACTCCAGGGTAGGGATAAAAAACAGGGACGTGTGATATTGCCAAAGATGCCACTGTAGTGGAGGAGATTCAGATTAGAATCCACATTGGAGAGAGATTCTTAAAGATGGTGAGGTCCTCTAGATTTTTCTGGCTCTGGATACCATTGTGCTAATCAGTGATCATTAGTTTCCAAAATAATGCAGAGCACTTTGGAAAATATTTGCCATTGCTCATAGGAATTTGGTATGCTTATCCAAACAGGTAAAACCAATTGGTTGAAAAATGTCTTTTTTCCCCCAGAAATATTCGTTTGGATAGATATCCTATAGAATGTGTCCAACACCTTTCTGAGGCAGAGAAATTCTTGTCCTTTTTTCCTCTAGATGAATTTTGTTATAATTTCATCTAGATCTATAAAGTGATCCTTTGGTAGTATGACAATAAATTTGTAAATCAATTTAGGGTTATTGTCATTTTTATTACAGTAACATAGCTCAACTATGAGTAATTAATGTCCCCTTCTAGTGATTTTCTTTGCCTTTATATCTGTAGAGAGAGTTTTGCAATTATAGTCATATAATTCTTTTTAGTGGGATTTCCAGATATTTTGTACATTTTAGAGTTATTTTGAATAGGATTTTCTCTTGGTCTATTGCTGCTGAATTTTGTTGGTAATACAGAGAGAGCCATGGCTTTCTCTGTGTATACTTTATATCCTGACAGTTTATTTAAGTGATTCATTTTAAAATTAATTTTACTTCATCTAAGATTCTGTAAGTAAAACGTCATGTTTTCTCAAAAAATATTATTCTAATTCCTTTTTACCTGTATTTATTCCTCCAATACCATTTTTGTCTTATTAATATACCTAACATTTGTAGGCTGCCATCAAATAATAATGGTGATAGTGAACATCTTTGCTTTATTAGAAAGAATTTCTTTAATTATACATAAAATTAACTTTTGTTTTTAGAAAGAAGTTAGTTGTTATGTTAGAGTAATTTGTTCCTATGATTTTAATGTTTTAGCATAAAGAAGCATTGCATTTCATCAAAATCTTTTTCTGTGTCTATTGATACATTCTTAAAATTTTTATTTTTTAATCATTTATATGGTCTATTACATTTTTACTTTTCCTGTCATAGAACCAACCTTATATTCCTGTTATAAATACAACTTTGTCTCAGTGGATAATATTTTGAACATGTAACTTCTTTGCCAACATATTCCCTCCCTCAAAAAATTTTTAATGTCAAAATATTCTGGTTAGACATTTATCTTGTGAAGGAGGGTACAGATATGTTTTTACTGGTGAATGGTCTTAGGAGAAAATAATTCAATGGTTTTGAAAGACAGTATGGTATAAAGGAAGAATGTTAAAAATCCAATTTGAGAACCTGAGTTTTAGTTCTGGTTCTTCTAGTTACTAATTGTAACATCCTGGGCCAGTCACTTCATCGCTCTAGGTTCTAATTTTCTCATATGTAAATTGAAGAGAAAGAATTAAGTGATAGAAAGGTTATGACCAACCCTATGAATCTAGTCATTTTCTCTTACAATTTTCAGATTTAATTTACATAGGTGATGGAATCTTTGTATATCCTTATCCAATTATGAATGTAGAAATAATAATTTAGAAGATAGAGCCCTTGAGCCTAGTAACCTGTTTTTGATTACTTGACTACCTATTTCCTGCTTATTCAAAACAGATATTTTTCAGAGATCTTTCTCCTGGACATCAAGTAACTTCACATTTATTTGAGTATTTATTATGAGTTTATCTCATAATTTGTCTTTTTTTGTATAGACCTGTGATTTCTTTTGTAGAAGGAAACTCTTTACCTCTTTTTTGGTCTATAGTTATAGAGTTGCTGGATCGCCAAGATCTTAAGGGGACTATTTATTTTTACACTGTACAATCCAGGCAGGATTTTAACCCAAGTCATGGTTCTGTCCACTTCATTGCACTGGCTGTCAATTTAAGCTTTAACAGATGAAATGCTCTGGTATTACTCTTTAATTATCATTATCACTATCATCATCATCACTACCATTAGTATCATTAATATTATTATTAATAGTCTAGACTTATAAATTAATTAATGCAAAAATCTTTGCACAAAAACTTCTACTGATGCATATTGGCTTTTTTTATTTAGTCAGTTGCCTGAGAACTGTAATATTAAATGACTTACCCATAGTCATACAAGAAAGTGTTGTTTCCAAAGGAACTATGATATAAAATAGTCCACCATTCATATATATCAGAGCAGTGGTTCCCAAACTTTTTGGCCTACCGCCCCCTTTCCAAAAAAAAATATTACTTAGCCCCCTGGCAATAAAATTTTTAAAAATTTTAATAGTAATTAATAGGAAAGATAAATGCACCTGTGGCCATCACTGGCCCTCTGGATCACTGCAGCACCCACCAGGGGGAGATAGTGCCCACTTTGGGAATCACTGTATTAGAGGAAGACTTTGAAGGGAAGAGAATGGGATAAACATTTAAATAGTGCCTACTACCTTTGAGGTACTATGTTAATCTTATTTTTCTTTTACAAATTTATTCTCATTTGATCTTTATAAGATTTCTGTAGGTGTTCTAAAAGTAGGTGCTATTATTATTCCCATTTTATAGTTGAGGAAACTGAAGCTGTGAGAAGTTAAATGACTTGCATAGCTAGAAACTTGCAAAGCTAGAAACATTGAACCCACTTCTTCCTGACTTGAAGGCCTACTCCCCATTATGCTACCACTAATGATTTTTGGTCTCATCATTGTATTACCTTTTTTTTTTTTTAAATCCTAGTTTGCGGTCTTGATTCTATAACCTTAACTATGTGTATGACCTTGAACATTTTTCCTAGCTGATAATTTCCCAGTGAGATCTCTCTCAAATTATTTTCTCAAGTCTATTAATGCAGTACTCTTTGCTGTTCCCCATTTTTACTGCTCTAGTTACACTTGGCTAAATACTGACAATTTGAGTTAGTTCCAATGAATGGAATGTGAAAACTCTGATTTACTATGTATGCCTGTCTAAAATAGCACTGACACTGTATCTGTGGGAACACCGCTTCATATGGTTTTTCCCCCCAATTGATTTTTAAACCACAAATACCGGAACATTTATCAAAAGATTAGAAGTGACTTAAACACAATCCCTTGAGTTGTCTTCTTTGGTGGGGATTCTACTGACACATAACTATATTCTTCATAGGACATATGGATAGAGATCCCTGATCCATAGATGCTTATTCATATTTTTTTCCTAGTGTTGGAGGCTGGGATAGACATTAAGAAATTTTTAAGATTTAAAATTTGTCAATATTTTTCCTTGATTTGTTTTTTCTTGTTCAGATTGAAAAGGCTGGGAAGTTAGGTTTTATGAATGTGAACATTGGCTTTGGCTTAAACCAACATTTATTAAGCCCCAATAAAAGTAGGCATTCAACCTTTAGTTGAATTGATATAAATATCTGGTTGAACCCAAGAAGTCAAAGTATTCCCCAAATCAAAAGAAAATAGGGCAGAATTCTAGAGTATAAATTGAGAATGAGAAAAAGTAAAAGAGATAAGTATGCTACAGGCATACTTGAGGCAGCTAGGTAGTATAATCTCTGAGATCTAGAGTCTTCAGTTAGAAAGAACTGAGTAAAAATCATGCCCCAAACATTTACTAGCTATATAACTCTGGGCAAGTCACCTAAACTCTGTTTATCTGAGTTTCTTCAAGTGTAAAATGGGGATAATTATAGTACCCACCTCCAAGGGTTGTGATGAGAATCAAATGAGATCATATTTGTACAGCACTTAGCACAATGCCTGACATGCAGTAGGCATTTAATAAGCATCTCTTCCCCTTTTTTAATAGAAAGAAACCTGGATTATAAGGTAACCTTTGACAAATTCTTTCACCTCTCTAGATCTCATTGATTTTCCTCTATTAGATGAATATCATAGATTTAGAGTTAGAAGGTACATTAGAGACCCTCTAGTTCAATCCCCTCACTTTAGAGATGGAATGAACTGGGTGGCAGATATCTAGGGTCCCTTTCATTTGTGGGCAAAGAGGAAAACTTCACTATGTGACAAAGCATGTGGCGAATCTAAGCATCATTTGAACATACTCATTTTCATCTAGAAAACCTTCAGCCAATAATTAAGTTTCTTAGGGAAAATAGAATTCCCTCTTTAAGAGCCAGAAAGCAAGTAGAATTGGTATAATCAGCTAGATATAAACAGGGATGAGGTGGTCTTTGTTTCATAGACCAAATTAGTTAATATAAAATGAGGATAGAGTCAGGATAAGGCTATCAAAAGGTAGCAGATTTTTTTTTTGTAGAATAGAGGGAAATAGAATAAGAAAGAACAAATGACATTCAGAGTTAATCTTGAGTGTAATTAGAAAGTTAAGCATTGAATACACTTTTGAAGATTTATTAACCTGCTATAACAATGTCCTTTCCTGAAAATGATTTATTAAATGTGTGTAGTAGGAAAAGATACTACCTCTGACATTTCATACTCTCAATCTTTTTCAGCACAGTGGTGTATAGAAGAAGTATGAGGCATGGAATCAGGATAGATCCGAGTTTAAATCACTACTCTGAAAACTTCTCATTATTTGCCCATGTGCAAACATGCTCATCTTTCTAAGCATTATTAGTTGTCTCATCTATACAATAGTGAAAATAATATCCATAGTATTTTCCTTAAATGGTTGCTATTGAGAATCAAATGATATAATATTTGCAAAGAACTGTGTTGATATGAAAGCAATGTATGCATATCAGTTATTTCCCAAAACAGCTTCCGATAATGAATTCATACATCACAATATCCCATATATCTCTGAATCAGAGAGTTAGCTGGGATTTAAGGGATCATCTAATCATCTAATCCAGCGATTCCCAAAGTGAGTGCTACCGCCCCCTGGTGGGTGCTGCAGTGATCTAGGGGAGCAGTGATGCTATAAATATTTTAAAAAATTAATTTCCAGGGGGCTAAATAACATTTTTTCTGGAAATGGGGTGGTAGGCCAAAAAAGTTTAGGAACCACTGATTTAATCCCACACCTTCACTAAATAAGAAAACTGAAGTCCAGAGGGGTACTATGATTTGCCAAAAGTCACATAGCTTAGAAGTGGCCAAATCTGAATTGGAATATAGATCTAGGTGATGGTGTTTGTTCACATATGTAGTGTATACAGCATTTTATTGATTTTTAAAGAATTCTTAACTTAAAATACCAAACAGGTGAACATTTCCATATTCACAATAGTAAGGAAAAAGAGGATTCTGTGTAAAATTTTAGATCTTTTTTACATTCAAGCTTATATTAAAAATATACATATAAATTCAACTTGTAGCTTTCTTAGCTACCCTTCTTGTTTGTTTCTTTCTGAACTTCTGTTTATATTTTAAAGGCACCTCAACTGTCCCATTCTCTTTCTTTCCTCTTCTTTCTGTTGTCTTTTTTCTTTCTCTACCCCTAGCTCCCCTCTGTCTTCCATCCACCTCTAATTGAATTACAAAAGACTTTAAAACAAACATGCATGGTCAAGCAAAATGAACTCTCATATTGTCTGTGTTCAAAATTTATGTCTTATTCTGTAAAGTTTATTGCTTCACTGTCATTAGATGGCTAGCCTTAAACCTCTGGAATCACAATTGTTTATTGGACTGATTGTGGCAATCCTATGACCAAAATTCCTTCACAACCCTCATAACCATTATGCATGGAAGTTACTCTTGTGGAGAAAGGGTCAGTCAACCCTATCTATTGTCAACCAATTGCCACATAGAGGCCAGTCAAGCTAGCTTGGTTGAAGAAGTAAGGCACCCTGTGAGAGAGACAGTAGACAACCACAGTACAGGGAAGTCAAATTGCCATAACTACTTTGACCACTCTCTCCCCTATACCATGATTGGAACAGTGGAGGACCTTAAACCCAAGAACCTCAGGAATAGCAATCTATTCAATCCAGTGCCCTGAGATACCCAGAAGAACAATCCCTGTGGAGATGAAGCTTCATAGATGCTTCTACATGAGCTATGTAGTCACAATGACTGTAGATCTAGACAAAAAAGATCTTGTCATCCAAATCCTTGGCACTGTCAAATGGTTCAAAAAAATTTGATATTTCATCAGGGGAGATGACATTAAAGAAGAAGCATTAATGTCTGCTCTGCCACTGAACCCCTAAGGACCATGGGACTTTTCAGTTGAAAATTGTGACTTGCTGCTGAAAATGTCCATGTATAGTGTTGTCCCTAAAATATATGACCTCCTTGAGAGTAGGAATAGTCTTAATTTTCTACTTGTATCTTGACATTTGGAATAGTACTTTTCACACAGTGAGCACTTTATAAACCCTTCATTCATTGCTCTCAGTTTCTTAAAGTTATTTTTATTTAATATGTTATCATATTGTTATATTGGTTTTCCCCATTTTATTCTGCCTCCATAATATAAATCTTCCTGAGTTTTTCTGAAAATGTCTATTTTTATCAGTTCTTATTATGCAACAATATTCCATTACATCCATATACCAAAATTAATTTACCCATTTTCAGCTGACAGTTGTTTACCTCAGCTTCCAGCTGAATGTAAGTCTTTTGACTCAAAATCTAAGATTCTTTCCATTACATAAACAAAATGGTTAGATAGAGGATTTAGGGATAGATACATTGCCTTCATGTATTCTCTAGTGGGATTTACAGAGAATTCTGGGGACCATCATCATCCCTCCCACTGTCTTTCACTCCACTATTTCTGTCTCACTTTTCCTCAGTCATAAAAGTAAGAAGTCAGTAATAATAATTACAAAAGAATATATGGACATTTCCACACTTTGAAGGTAGTATGATATACTGGACTGGGCTCTGGATCATAGAAAACTCCATTCAAATTGTGTCATATGTACTTACTAGCTATATAACTGTGCAAGGCTTTTAATCTGGGCCTCAATTTCCTCATTTCTAAAATGAATTGGTTTTCACTGATGACCTGAAAGGCCCATTAAACTTCTAAAGCTAAGATACTAAAATCATATAAACATGAAAGAAAAGAAAAATCAAGAAATAAACTAGCTTCAATATGACAATGATATTGTTTTCATTTGAATTGCCTAAAAGACTATGAAAACAACGGGAATTGATGTAAAATAAAGTAATCAAAATCAGAAAAGCAATCATAAAATAGAAAGAACAACAAAATGGAATGTTACAAAAGCACAATCCCCAAGTTTTCCCCAATGAAGAGGAACCCATCACACAGTCAGTTGCTGATAAAAGTCCCAGAACCCAGATTTCCTTTCTCTTTCTACTCCACCTAATTGCCTCTCATTATTAGTTCTACTCAGGCTGAAATCTGTAAATGTTAATTTCTGAAGTCTTATATATTCCAGTCCTGCTCCTCACACATACTAGCTGAATGATCATGTATAAGTAATAGCTTCTCAGAGCTCCAGCTAATTCTCTAAAAAGGTAAGTCTCGCTAAGGCACATTTTAAGTGAAAGTTCTTGCCATCGGTCATGTACAGAATGAGTGGCAGAGACAATCCTTGAACCCAGGTCCTCTGACTCTAGATGGAGCACTCTTGGTGGTGGAATAGATCAAATTGCAGGCCCAGGCACTTTAATTGGTCCACTCTTTAGTTTAAAGTGTGAAAATAAAATCAACATCTGCTTTTTCTCAAGGAAAAAATGTAAGTTTCAGATGACATGACAATTTGCAATAATGGAGAGAGTTTCAATACTTGGAGTTCTTCTCATAGATAAAATCACATGTTGGAACAAAATACAGTTTCATTTGATCTCTAGGAACCATTTTCTCTCTACCTTACCATCTTGAAAAAATTAAACTTCAAAATGCTGTCAATAAAATGCAGCTTTTACTGATCCTTGACCTAAACTCATTGTATAAATCCTTCTACTCAAAGAGATGTGCTTCTTGAGAAAAACCAAGTAACGAGGGGCTCTCTGATGAGCTACCACTCAGCCAAGGCACAATCCATCCTTAGTACCTCTTTGGGAATGAAGATCAAGGTAATGACCATAAACCTAGCCAAATAAATTAACTTAAATGGAGAATAAATTTAATGAGGTGAATAAATGATAATTATGAATTGTTGAGAAATAGCTCACAAAAATAAAGCCTTAATCGAAAAAAAATTGGAAAACCATAATTTAGGGAATTTAGTTACTAGGGGAAGGGCTGGCAAATTGCTGGAATCCTGGAATCCTAAGCCTTGAATAAGCAATAATTAACTTAACAGCTGTGTGAGTTAAGAAGGTGATGGTGATGTGAAGTGTGTCAAGATAGAGAGGAAAAGTGACAAACCCATGCCACTGTTTAAATACTGTAAAAGTCTATAAAGGTTTTTAAAGATGAATGAATGAGTCCATTTTCATCCCAAAAAAGAATCTATGTTTTAGCCAGAAATATCGATTAGCTCTCAGTTCTTAGGATTTTACATGGAGCTGTTCTCTGAAACTGATTAAAGTTTTCAAATGACCTTGACCTGGCCTGAAATAATAAAGGATTCTCTCTTGAGTACACTTATCATATGTTTCTCTATGTATGTGTTTGAATATGTGTATAGAGAGCTATACATTTTCCATTCATATGATATATTTATATTTATGTCTACAACTACATCCATCTATATCTGTTTCTAGGTAAATATTCCTATCTCTCATCATATAAATGTATATATGTGTATATATCTCTATATATATTCCATTCATTCTTGTGTAGAAATGTTTGTCTATACACGTCTATATGCTATCTGGAATATGGAAATGGAAATGGAATCTGGAATGGAAAGTACAGGGTAGAGTCAGGAAATACTAGGTGCTCTCCTGAAAGATCAGTGCTTTGGGGCAAGAGGTTGGTTCTGACAAATGATTAATTCCTCATATACACATATAAACACAGAGACACCATAACAATGAAAAGTGGTACAGAGAACACGATGAAGAAATTATATACCATTGTGGAGTTTCAATTGGTTTGTACCTTCTTGTCATGGAGAGTTGCCCAAGGCATCCAGAATAAGTAATGTGTAATGTGCCCAGAGTCACATAGCTAGTATGTATAAGGCAGGATTCGAACCTCATACTTTCATTCTGAGGCCAATTCACTATCTGCTATGTCATCTCTCAAACTCATTTAAAAGACATGTTATTCTGCTCCTTTTTGGGTCATCTGTTTTCTGGATTAAAAAACAAATAATACAATTTAGTATTGGGTAGATTAATAACAAAAATAGGTTTTAAAGAAAAGTATCATTTCAATTCATAGGTTAGGTCTATATGATTCCAATTGTAATATCATAGAACTCATCAAATCTGCCTCTACACTCTCTTGAATTTTTCTCCTTTCCAATGTCACTCTTTCCCCTGCCTCTTGGATTCATCCCATATGTGATGCTTAGATTAATTTACCTGAAATATAATTCTGATGATTCCATTTTACTCACTTCTAAGAAAACTCCAATGATTTTCCAATGCCTTGTGGGTAACAAAACAAAATAAAATGACTTAGCCAGACATTTAAAGCTTTAACTCATTTTCCAACCTTATATAATCAGAGTGGAGGAGGAGAAGGATGTGCTGT
This sequence comes from Gracilinanus agilis, assembly GCF_016433145.1. Lineage (NCBI taxonomy): Eukaryota > Metazoa > Chordata > Mammalia > Didelphimorphia > Didelphidae > Gracilinanus > Gracilinanus agilis. The sequence continues at coordinate 318,357,882 of NC_058133.1, read as the reverse complement.
GAGGGTATAAGATATTCCAGCCCCAAAATGCTGGACTTTCTGCTGAGTTCAGAGGCAGACTCTAATGGTTGAGGTGACTCAGGAATCATGGGAAGCTAGTAATGAGAAACTACACAATGGCATTTTTTAGGCCCATGTCAAATGCTTATATTCATTCTTGTATCTTTATAGTATTCAACAAATTCTTCATATTTCCCCAACTTGTTTGTAAGTACAACTAACAGTATTATCAATGTTTTTTCTTCATTATCAGATAGCTGTCCTAATCTAATAAATTCCTCTTGGAAATTTAATTCTAAAAATTCACACCAATGTTTCAAAAAATTTGCATTTTGTTTTAAGTTTAAATAATAATTCCAGTATACATTGCAGTACAGTGGTAGATAGCAGATATCAGTAATTAAGTATACAATCATGCAAAAATAATATGGAAGACTATATAGCATTAATCTAAAATTAGAAGCATAATGAAATATTGTATATCTGTTCAAAATGAATTCCCAGAAGAAATAACAAAACAACAAAAATATTTAGAAAAATTAAAACAAACTGCAGCCAAAGAAATATACCTACACTTGCAACCTAAAAACAAAATCCATGCTAAAATGTTCCCTTGCCAAGTAGGATGCTAGGTGAAGATAATTATATGCTTGATTCCCTATATCTACATAAAAGATTTGATTGAACCTGATTTCATTTTGTGAAATTTATTATGAGGACATTCGAATATAGTTTCATTCATTCCCATACAAGTTCACAATGTATACAGGCATGAAGAGGATGCCAGAAGGACTGTACCTGCAGTCAGGAACTTATCTTTGTGAGTTCAAATCCAGCCTCAGACTCTTATTAGCTGTGTGATTTTGGGAAAGTCACTTAACCTTGTTTGCCTCAATTTCCTCATCTGTAAAATGAGCTAGAGAAGAAAATGCTAAATCACTCCAGTATCTTTGCCAAGAAAAAACTAAATGGGGTTATGAAGGGTTGACCGCTAAATTACCTGAACAACCACAAAATCATAACCTGAGTCAGAAGGAGCCATGATGCACCGAATACCTGTCCAACTGGAATATTGGGACAGAGTAGAGTCAGGAAATGCCAGAAGTTATCCTAAAAAGATCAGTGTTTTGAAGAAATAGCTTGATTCATACAAATGGTCATCTCAACCCTATTTAATTCTTCTTCTTAATTGAATACTGAATCCCTTAGTTTACCTTGTCTTTTTTAAGCTGTTTGGATTTAAGTACTTATTGTTGCTTCATTCTTAAACACATCTAAAAGAACCAGAAAAATATAATTTATTTCCATATTTCAATGATACATGATTATTTCATCCTCATACTCATATTAAAAAATGCAGGTCCAAATCTTTCTATGTCTCAGTAGATAGATTTTGTGGGCTGCTCTGACTGGAAAAAGAAAAATCATTATATATGTATAATGTGAGTTGACACGGTGACTGTCTGCCCAAAAAGCAGGAAGATTTGGTTCAAATATTATATTGGGACAATTATTAGCTGTATGACCCTGGACAGATAATTTAACCTTTTTGTGTCTTGGTTTTTCCATCTGTTAAATGAGAAGGCTAGTCTTAGTGGTTTGTAAGGATCTTTCTAGCTCTAAGTCAATGAACATAAAATCCTCCCATGTCCCCACTGATAGATTGACTTTCTTAGTTTTTATGTCTTTAAAAATCATTATCTATGCATGAGGAAGCATGAAATAGTGAGGCTTCAAGACAGTCAAGAAGAAAGGAATACCTAGGTTCAAATCTTACCTCTGACTTACTAACAGGGTGAAGGAAACCACAGGAAAGGCACTTTTAACTCCCTATGACTCAGACAGCTTTCATTGCATCTGTGTGATGGTCAGCCTCTGGATGATCCTGGGAGTTTACTACTCTGACTTAATCACAGATCTTTTGTACATAAGAGCTTGTGTGTGTGTACACCAATTAAAAAGGCTTCTTTAATAGCCCTTATTAGTGTATGTCAAATGGTATACGGTCTCATCCTCTCAAAAAAATCCTTAAAAAGAAAACACCAAAATCATTCTTGATATTTCCCTTTGTCCAACTAACAAAAAAATGGCTTTGATATTCTAAGATATCTGAATGAGGATAGTAGTCATCAATCAGCTAAATAAACATATCATTTAGTTAAGAGAAATTATAACATAGTACAGCCTACAAATTCATTGATTGGGTTGATAGACATCTGTAACATGAACCACTGAAATGTAGTAGAGTATAACTATATATTTATTTCCCTGGAATAATAATACATTAAAGTTAAATATATTCACCCTGGAAAGCAAATATGACCATTCTTTCAGGAAAGGTAACTTTTTTCAGGTCAGTAAATGTTTTGCTTCGGTGGGGAATGAAATTCTTCTCACTATAAGAAGAGAAATATATATATATATATATATATATATATATATATATATATATATATATATTGTGAACAATTGTGGAATTGTAACGTATGGTTTTCTTTCTTCTTTTCTGAGGTTCATTATCTGAGATAAGGGGAAAAACATTTTTAGAAGTAAAACAAATAGCAATTTTCACAGTCTCATTTTTGTAATATTGAACTTTAAGAATGTCCTTGGTCTTCAGTCTCTCACAAGCATGAACAGAATCATTAACTAGATTTTCACACAGCTTTGGTTTAGACTTGTGCAGGTTCAGTCTTTAAAAGTGTTCACTTCATGCTAATTGTGGGTGGGTTTGGCCCTTCAGAATTCAACTGAATAATCAGAACATCAGAACTGAATATTTTGATCAGGTAATCAGGGTTTTCAGGAGACTTTTAAATGCAATGAGTCAAAGACTTTTAAAATTTTCAAAGGCAATATGTTGAAGTTTTACTTTTTATACTGAGATTCCCTTTCCCCAACTTCTGAGCATGGAATAAATTGGTTTTTCATAGTGAGAGTTCATATTAAGTGAATTAGAATTCTTCTGCTTAACTAAGATAATTTGGCCATCACATCCTTAAGTTGCTTTTTTTTCCTTGTGGCAGAATTCCTGGACTAAGATTGGGAAGGAAGAGCAACTAGTTCCTTCAACCCCATCTTACTTCTTTTTGATTCCATCAACTTGGGAATGTGTACAAAGAGAAAAATATATTGCATTTGTCTAACTTATTTTGTGCTTGTGTGTTTTTCACAAACACATGGCACAAAATAACATTTAATTTTGGATAAATTCCTTAGACACTAAGATCCTTATAAGAAAATCCATAATTACTACGTTTACATACATACCATTCTTCATAAATTAAGATATTGCATGTATATTAATTATTATTATATATAAATTAATGCATTTGCTAGAATATGCTTGTTTCTGTGCACACACACACACACACACACACACACACTCACACACACACACAAAAGGTAGTGTGGTGTAGTACACAGAGAAAAGATCTGAGTTCTAGTATTGCTTGCGACATATATTTTCTATCTGAATCCAGGAAAGACAATGCACTTCTCGGTCCTCTTGGTAACTCTCTAAGATTATAACTTTTAAAGAAAGTACTGAGCTAAATTGGTATAATTGGTTTTAGGACCCTAATTTGTTTCTTATACTAATGAAATCTTTATCTAATTAGTCTATCAACACACACAACATATATCTGTATATACATAAGATATAAAAAGAGATCCATACTATATAGATAAATGTGTCTATATATCTACATAAATACACATTTGTGACTACATTCCATGAGAAGGCAGTCTAGAATAGGTGCTTCTATTTTCTTCTCTCTTTTTAACTCTCTAGTCTAACTTTTGACTCCATGATTCAAAACTTTCTAAGGTTTTCAAGGACCTCTTACTTGCCAAATTTAATTACCTTTTTTTTCAATCCTCATACTTTTTAAAATCTTTTTGCTGTTTTTGACACTGTTGATCACTATCTTCTGCTAGATATATTTTTAAGTTTCCAGAACACCATCTAGCCTGGTTTTCCTCCCGCCTTTCTGACCAATCTTTCTTGGTCTCTTTTGCTTTGCTCTTTGTCTAGATTATGACCATAAACCATGGCTGTCCTGTAGGGCTCTGTCTTCCCCTTCTATTCTATTTTATTTAGTGACCTTATCAATTCCTATGGTTTCAATCATCATGTTAATGTTGATGATTGTCATTTCTATTTAGCCATCTTTAAAGTTTCCCTTGACCTCCAGACTTACAGATCTAACAGAGTTAGACATCTCAAACTAGATGTCTTAAAAACATCATAAACTCAACATATATAAAACACACTCTTTCCTCTCAAAATTTCCCCCTCCCTTCTGAACTTTTCTGTTATTCTTGAGAGTATCACATTCTCCTAGTCACAGAGGTTCAAATCCTAGGTGTCATCCCTGACTTCTAATTCTCATCTCCCATATCCAATCTTTTGCAAAGGTCTGTCAGTTTTACTTTTGTAGCATCTCTTGTATATGTATCCTTCTCTCCTACAACACTCAACTTCACTTTGTTGCAGGTCTTCATCACTTCATACTTAGACTATTGCACTAGATTTCTGGTTGACCTCCCTGACTTGTCTCTCCTCACTCTAATTTATCCTTCACTAGAACGTCAAATTACTCTTTCTAAAGGGGAATGTCTGATCCTGTTACTCCCCATTCAATTAACTCAAGTGTTTCTCTGTCACCTTCAAGATCAAATAGTGATTTTTCTCTTTGGCATTAAAAGTCCTTTATAACCTGCTCCTTTTCCATCTTTCCACTCTTCTTACACCCTACTCTGTCCTGTGTACTCTGTGATCCAATGACACCAACCTTCTTCTTTTTTCCTTGCACATGATTTACTCTCCAGGTTATGAACATTTTTACTGGTTGTTCTCAATGTCAAGAATTCCCTTACCCTCTCCTCTGTCTCCTATTCTCTCTTTTCTTTAAATCCCAACTCTAATGTCATTTCATATGGGAAAACTTTCCTCAGCCCCCTTAATAGAGTGCCTTCCCTCTGTTGATTATTTCCAATTCATATCTTGTATGTATATTATTTATACATAGTTATGTTGTATTCACTAGAAGATTGTGAGATCCTTAAGATTAGGGACTGCCTTTCTTTGTATCCCTAGCACTCAGCATAATTCCTGGTACAGAGTAGGCATTTGATAGATATTTATTGACAGAATGATCAATTTCATATATAAATCACATATTCACATATGAAACCATATGTTTACATATATATTAAAATAAGAGCTAGATTAACCTTGTTTGGGGGAGAATTTAGGGAGAATATGTCAAACTGAATTGTTTTGGATATCTTTCAGGATACTCAATAACTTTCTAGTTCTGGATATACCCCACTTCCTCTTCTTTTTTCTTTATGGGTGCAACTCATTATCCATTTGCATTGTCTATTGTTTCAGCTATACATATTGATGGACAAGCTTTATAGGCAATTAATTCAACTACACTAACATTTGAGAAATGCTCATTCTTCATTCATTTTGTTTTCCCTGTATGCATGGTCCAGTTCTTAATCTCATAATTGCTTTTTTTTTTGGTATTAAGAGGGACTGAGTTTTAGATACATTGTGAATCAATTCCAAAATGAATTTGCAGTTATTCCACCTCCAACATGGTTCTCTTCCATAAACACTTTTTTGCTATCTAATATTTTTTTCTTGGTTCTATCTAGTGCCATTTTTACCTCCTCTAAAAGCATATACAAAGCTATGTCAGACTTCAACCATGATAGCTCCATAGACTTTAATAGTCAAAAGAGTTTATTATAAAATCTTTACATATGTTTCTCATTTTTTCTGTTTATTATTCTCTATATATTTTCATCCTCAAATGTCCTTGGCATAATTTTGCTTAGTTGGTTTTCTCATGAAACTTCCTTTACATTGGTTTTACCTTCTACTCTTTCCCTATTTTAGGAGGTGATATTGCTTTTAATCTTCCATCATTCTTCTTTCTTTGAGTTTACAAAGAACTTTATATTCTAAACTATTGTTGATCTAAGTTGCTGTATCTCTCCTCTTGGGCAATAAGTCAAATATTTGCTGACTAAATAAAATGGACTATATACCATAACTTAGTGAGATTCACCTTACACTTAATTTGAAGAATATAATCATAACATACTAAAAATAGTCTAGTTTAAAAAGTTTACCATATTTATCTCTTGGCTAATACTGCAGAGAGCCCACACCTTTATTGTAAATCAGATGAATATAGAATAAACAGTGTTTCTAAAGCCAGGTGAGTTATTTAATCTTGTGATGCTGTGAACCTCCTGACAATATGAAATTGAAAACTCTTCTAATGTGAAGTGACAACTTGTGGCTGCTATAGAATATTAAAATGATTGTTAGGTATTTTGGAATGTTGGTGCTAGGGCAACTCAAAGACCCTCTCGAATTCCAGGGGTTTAGAAATAATAAATCTTGTAATGTTATTTGAATTTCAACATGTTAGAAAAAAATATTCCTTAAAGAAGAGTTAACTTTCTTGTGTATAAAAACATAGACACACATGTAAGTATATACTCGTGTGTATGCAGACATACATATGTGCATTGTATATATGCACAAATATATGCACATATATGTATATGCACATGATAATTCCATAGGTGGGAGTGGTAACACTGTCTGGACCTATGATTTCATTGATGTGAAGGAATTGTCCAAGTGGGGATATTCCATCTAGACTACAGTCATTTATTAAATATTTACTACCTGCAGACAAACATTTCAAAAATTAGTTCCCTGAGGCACTAAGAGGCTAATTGACCTGCCCAGAATCACAAAGACAGTATGTATCATAGATGACTTGAACCCACATCATCATCACTCTGAGACAAGTCCTCTATCCAATATATATATATATATATACACTGACTATATACATGTATCTGATTTTAAAAACTGTGATATAAAAATATAGAAAACTTGAGTCCAATGTCTAAATGTTTTAATAAAGCATATTCTCATGTTTCTATCCAGAAACCATAAAATGATATTCCAGTAAATTTTAGAAAATGAACAACTTTTCATTGTCCAGACTCACTTTTTAATCTCTCTTAATGGCTTCACTTTGATCTGAAGCTTTCAAGGGATGTATCAAACAAATGTTATAGGACCAAGATAATTTTTAACTCCTAAAGAACATTTCCAGTTAAGATGTCAGTGTAAGAAGTCACAATGGAGCCTGGCTCTTCCATGTATACTCCAGCTAAGATCTTAAAAGGAATCTAGACCTCATAATGATAAAAATAAAACCCCAATAGAAATAGTAGTTAGCACCTTTCAGACCAGAGGTTTTCCAAGGTCACTTAAAGGCTAATGTACTCTGTCCTGATAAAAGGAGTCCCTGATCAAACAGATGATGAAGACTCAAGGGTATCAGAAACCTATATTACTTTAACCATAGGTGAGGAGATGGAAGCAGAGAGTTTCCTTTGGTGTAGTATTATGGATTCCAAAACACTGTGATTTGAGATACTACAGAGGACCTGAAGCCTATGGTATTCTATACCAGATTCAGGAAGTCCAAAGCTCTTGGATAGAGAAGTTTTAGGTAACTTGGATACCTACAGTGCCATGACCTGTTTGAGGCAGGGCTGGAAGCTACAAGTGCTTCAATGAGGACATTTCCAGGGGAACTGAAGACCACAGCAATCTTAGACACTCTTAAGTCCACAGTACTCTACAGACCATATTACTCTGAATCTGAATGATCAGTGGGGTGAGAATGGAGAGTGTATCGAAATCTGCCAGCTCTCTGAACACAGATATACCAAGGGAAGAGGAAATCAGCAGGAGAAATGTAGGCAATTGAGGCTGAGACAATAGAGGATTGTCTATCCCACTGAGGAGAGAGAAAAGGAAGCAGAATCTGGTCATGGCACAATGTTCCAAATTGGGAACCAAAGCTGAGTTTTTGAAATTGAATAAAACACTGAATCCTGAAGAAATATAATGGGTCAAGTGATACCCAACATGCACATCCAGAAGAAGAAAGTAACTCCACAACAATTATAAGCAGACTCAGAGGGAAAAGTGACTTGGATACAAGAATTTTAAGAAAAAATGAAGCAAAAGTTTAGAAAATGGAATTATCAGTTAAATAAGAGCTCTGGAGGAAAAAAAGTGGGATGCAGAATAAAAGTTCAGAAAGAAAGCTAGAAAACCTTTTTCAAGTGGTAGACTCTGAAAATTAGAATAAAGCAAAACACAAATCTGTTTCTTTAGGGGGCAACATGACAGAATAAAATCAAAAGAATTGTTTAAAAATAGAATTAATGTAAATTATCAAAACCAAGTAACTGTAATATTAAGGAGAAGTAATTTAGGAATCATAAGACTTTCTGAAAACCATAAACAAACAAAAATGGGAACTATATTTTAAAAAAATGTACAATAAAATTGGACAAATCTATTGAAAGTATAGGGAAAAGTAAAATTAGAAAGGCTCTATAAGCCATGTACAGAAAAAAAAACCCTAAATGAAAGTCTCAAGAATGGCTTAGACAAAATTCAGAGCTTTTCAATTAAAAAGTACTATAAGCATCCTTAAAGAAAGAATTCCAGTACTATGATATAAGTCAAGATCACACAGAATTTGACTTCTACTAATGTAATGGATAGCAAAATTTGAAATATAATGTTACAAAAGACAAGACAATAAGTCTTAAAAATGAAGAATAATTAACTCTGCAAGACTGCATTAGAGATGAGGTTTCATGTCTAAGGTCCCTTGAAACTAAATGTTATGTTCCTAGAATGTGGTGAAGCTCATTTTTAAAATGAGGGAAATAAGATTATGTGGTTAAAGGATTTGCCCAAGGTAGTAGAATATAAATTACTTGGGGATAGGGATCATTATGTTTTTTTCTTTCAGTATTCTTATCATCTAGCTTGATATCTGGAGCATACTAGAAGCTTAATAAATGACGGTTTTTAAAATTGAATTGAATAGTTAGCATATAACAGGGCCAGTATTTTGAAGTCAGATCTCTGCTTTCTGAGTACATTGTTAGATGTTTAAAATCAAAGAAATTATGTTTGTAGAGATTTTCTTGCACATTTTCCTAAAGTGAAAATGTAATTTAACTTTAATTTGAAATTCAAATGTAAACATTAAACTATGATTGGATCAATTTGGAATTTTCCTACAAGAATTCCAATTGTAACTCATCTATACTTGACCATCCTATGTAAATATTGTCCATGATCTCCCAAAAATTTGCCAGGCAATCTACTAAATGTCTTGGAGGCCTTTATGATTTACTTCTAAAACTATGAGCTTATCACATTAGCTGACAAGTTGTCATTCCTTGCCCTCATCACTTGACCAGCCCATCTTGTCTTCATATCTTGTAATGGCCTCTTTTTGTATCCCTAGCATTTAGTTCAGTTCCTGGAATATAGTAGGTGCTTAATAAAGACTTACTGACTTTCTAAGTATTCCTTTTGAGAATAAAAAATTTACAAAACAATAGCATTCCAACTGCAATTAAATAGCATTTCAATTTACACATTTATGTAGACTAGAAATTGGATATGATATATTTGAATTAATTCAAATAAGTTCAACACATTCAGCAAATAGTGGTTTAAGTAATACCAAGTATGTCACTATACTGGAGATAAAGCCAAAATCTATGGTTCCATTAACTACCATTGAGCTTAAGTAATATGAAAATATGAAATGTTATTAAGCAAATTAAAATAATGAAGAATCTTTTTGCATAGGGAAGAGAATCTCAAAGAGCTGGCTTGAAGTTTTTGTTTGTTTTTCTTTTTAAGCTATTAAAATAAAGTGACAAGATGTCTTTTAAAGCAGCATCCACAGCTTTTTTCAGAACTTCATGGTTGATAATGATTTCATTATGTTGTAAGATATTATATTATAACATGCTGTCTCTTTTGTCTGTGAACGGTATGTTGCCGAGAGGAGCAGAAAATAAATATTTGTTTTAGGAAAATAGATACAGTCCAGCTGTAAAGAAATAGTCTCAGATAAAAAATGAAGGAGACAGACTCCTGGAAGATGAGTTAAGAGAACTGTTTAATGGCAGAAAAATTGTTGAGATTAAAATGGCTGCAGATCACTTGTGGTCCATGGTTATATTTGATTATTATTTTTGTTTTGTTTTTGATTTAAAGGTTATACTGGGAAAGTTGTAAATGAAATAATTATTGGGAAATCGTAGCCAATTAAGTAAAGACTGCTGAGTTCATAACTAACAAAAGCATATTTCTTGAGAGTTATCTCTTAAAGTGAAGATGAGTCACTATAAGGAGGTTCTGAATTGAGGCACTGATTGGTGAGAAATTCAGCTATGAAGAAGATGGCATGAAGAAGACAGTAGCAAAATAACCTGACATGAAGGCTTCAGAAGCTATGCTGGGAACTTGCTGATTGTAAAAGTCATTGCTTTCTGACTTGGTAGAGAAAAGCTGGAATCTCATTGGAAAAGATCTCAATTCTGCTGCTTTCTGAGTTTTATTGCCATCCAGTTACATTTATAGCTCAAGACAGAGGAAACATCTCTGAGGTGCCTAATTGTTTTCGATTGACATCTCTGATTTTAGAGGGAGAAACAAAGATAAGACAGGATTTGCTTTTGTTTTCCATGAGAAGAGATTTGACTAAGAACTGAATAAGTAAAATAGAAACCCCTATTTCTTGTTTATTTAAAGAGGTTACTATTTCTCTAGTTAAATGCCATTAAAAAGACAGAAAATCTTTCCCAATGTCCTATTGTTGGCATTTGTGAGCAAAAAAGGTTTCTCATGACATCATGGATTCAGGAACTGAAGAGGGGAGGCTTTTCCCAGCAAAAAGCCCTAAGAATGAGATGGGGAGCCACTAACAAAAAACTTAGTTTCATGTGGTACAGGGTGCTTCTAATGGGACCAAAGACATCATAGCATCTAATCATTATGAGTTTTGTGCCAAGGGTATTCCCACATATATGACTCTTTGGTAGGTTTTCATAAATGTATTTCCACTCTCCTCCATTGACATCTTATGAATTGTGGGGGGAGTGCAATCCAGATTTCTAGGTAGGCTACAATGTCTTGATTATAACAGCTTTTGCAATATGATGATTATTTTTCCTTTTGCCTTATTCTTAAGTAAATGTTTTATGTGTGAATTTAATATAAATTGTACCTTTCTTTCCTTTCTAAAAGGAAAGTTTTGAAAATCTGTTTTGGTCTTACCATAACTCTTTGATTGGGTTGGGAATTTGAGACCCAAGACTTACCTGTATAAGGAGAAGCCCCTGGTTCCTTGACTTCCCAGAGGATACCTGTGTCTTGTCCCACAAGACTCCTGGTGTCCAGAAGACTGGCCTCTGACCTGGATTGAGTTTGGGTCTGTCCAACCAGGGAGACTCAGAGGGAGTGACATCACTGGGGTTATAAATTGGGGATCACACTCTTGGCTAACAAATGGAGTAATGAGGTGAGTGGCAAATTCAGACAAGCTAGGTGATTGGTCATGGGATTATACACTTTTTCTCTCTCCAAAATGCTTTCACTATCTAATAATTATGTTAATATACAGTCTTCAGATAATTATAATCTTAATGATTAAGAGTCAGTATTGTCATGGTGACAGATTTTATTCAAATAGAATACAAACAGGGGATCCTTGAGTGACCTGCCATTTTGTTTTTTGTAGAGATTGAGATATTCTGTGATTCACAGACATGTGGCATCAGTGGAATTAAATTTCTGTGAAGAAGTTGCTTTTAAAAAAATTTCAGACAGAAGCTTGAGGTCATTAAAAGCACTGTACAATTTCCCAGATGAAATACTGCTGATTCTCTTTCTCCTATTCCGCTTTCAGCCTAATTCATTCTCAAGTTCTAATATCCCCAAGTTATACACAGCGATATGCCAACTTTATGCACCATTCTAGTGAGAGACAATTGATATTCTCTTTGCAAAGGTAGAAGAGATGTTAGTGGCATTTTCAACCTACATATAAATATTACCAACTATTTCTGATATCTCAATAAATACAACATAAATTCATGGACAAAATGTCAAGACTGAAAAGCAAGAAGAATAACTTTAAATAGTTTGTGTCTGAGATACTGCATATTATTTTTAATTAAGTTAAGCATATTAGGTATACAGGAAACTATTGGTGTACTTTAGAGTATTCAACAAATTAGTAGTTCAGAAAAAGCAGATGATTCATTTCCAGATGATACAAATATCACTCTAATCCTGTCCAAGAATTGTAATTATTTTTTTTTTCAACTATTTCAGCCACTTTGAAAATACAGGTTAAATTTCTGGCATTTAAACAATTCTAATCATGTGTGAAATACATTCTGGAAACCACACATTATTATATAAGGTTCCAATGTTACAATTACAGAAACCAATTTCCTTTAACATTTCTAAAGCCAAATATGTTTGTAAAAAGATAATAATTATAATTTAGATAGCACCCTTTTGCTTATACTAAAAGGCTTCACAGAGGCATAAATAGACACAAATTTGAAACCCACCAAAGAAATTAAACTTCGAACATGATTAAAGGAAAATATAGTCAATATTTTGGGTCTGGGGTTAACTACCAAGGAAAATAGTTTTAAGGGACAGACCATATTACTATGTAACTTTTTATGGTTTAAGAAGACATTTAGAAAGTGTTTCAAGTCATCACATAGATAGAATAGAAATTCTCAAGTTTGCACCTTTGAGAGAGCTATGACAGGCTCTCTCAAATTGCAATAACATTGTCAACATAAAATGAAAGAAATGAAAAGTTTAAGCCTTACTGTTATAGTCACCTAAACCAGATGTATAGACAATTATACTAGTTTCCATCTGTGCTTTCCCTGTGATTCCTTTTCTTTCAGAGACAGAAAAGCATTTTATAATTAGTTAACTTCTCTCATATATGCTTCAAATATTGTGCAGTATTTTATGGTGAGATGCTAGAAGCCCACGTACAAGGAAGGGTGCCTATGTGAAATCCCCTATTTCTCCAATTCTTATAGCCTCATTCATTAGAGAACATTTTCTTTGAACTATATATCTTAGTAGCTTGTGGGTGGCCTCCACAGCATAATAGTAGCACTTAGCTACCATGCCCCATCCAAACTCATATGGGATAGATTTGCTTAAAATATATGCTATTATCTTTTTTGTGATAGCAAAGAACTAGAAATAGTTTGTCCATCAGTTTAGGAATGGATGAAAACATTGTGGTATATGATTGTGATGTAATACTATTATGCTATAAAAAAATGACATGCAGGGTGATTTTGAAAGAATCTGGAAAGGCTTATATGACCTAGTGCAAAGTGAAGCAAGCAGAACCAGGAGAACATTGTACATAGTGACAGCAATATTTTTTGATGAACAACTGTGAATGACCTAGTTATTCTCAACAATGAAGTTATCCAACATAATTCCAAAGAAACGTAGTGAAAAATGCCTTCTGCCTTCCAAAAAACAAACAAACAAACAAAAAACAAACAAAAAAACTAATCGAGTTTGAAAGCCTACTATACTATATTTTACTTTCTACTTCTTCTATTATATTTTATTTTATTTTTTAATTTGAGATCTCTTACACAAAATGACTAATATGGAAAATGTTTTACACAAGATTGCAAATGTGAAATCAATATCAGATTGTTTGATGACTCAGGGAGGGGGAAGGTTGGAAGGGAGTAAGTGAGCAAGGGTAGGAAGAAGAGGATGAATTTGGAATGCAAAACATTAAAAATGAATGTTAAAATTGTCTAAAGACATGATTGGGAGAAATAGGATATTATTTTTAAATGAAAATGAAAAAATATAATAAATGCTTTAAAAATCAGTAGGTGATCCCAAGAGGCGGACTGGAGACAAGAAAGAAGAGGGACAATGACAGCTGTTTCTTAACTATACCAGAGCTAAAATAAATAACAAAAATTATTCCAGAACTGAGATCAACCTTAGACTGCAGCTCAGCACTGAGAGAAGTCAACATGGACAGACACTCCTAAAGTCATTCAAAGTTTCCCTAGCACTTTTTGATTAATGAAGTGATGTGTCCATTTTTGGTTGCTTGGGGTTATTTGTAGGCAATTGCTCTTCCTGGGAGGATTGAGGGTAGCAGTGTTTGGTAATAGGTCTGAAAAGTCTGTATTTAATTTAATTACTGTATTTAATTCCTTGAGATTATCTTGACTACATTAAGTGTTTTTGCATAGAATTCAGACAGTGAATCAACCAGCATTTATTAAGTGCTTTACTGTGCGCCAGGTGCTGTGCTAAGTTCTGGAGATATAAAAGAAGGCAGAAGAGTGTCCTCTCAACATGTTACCAAAGAGCTAATAGCCTAATCAGAGAAACAATAATGATGTACAAAGAACAGATGTAGGATAAATTGGAGATAATAAATAGAAGTAAGGCACTAACATTAAGAGACATCAGAAAAGAATTCTTAAAGAAATCAAGTTTTATCTGGGACTTAAAGGAAGTCAGGGAATGTGGGAAGAGGAGATAGGAAGGGAGAGAATTATAAGCATAGGAGGCAGTCAGTGGAAAAGCATAAGTCTGAGGATGGAATATCTTATGCAAGGAACAACAAGGAGGCTACTGTAATTTGATAGGCAAATATATGGAGATGATTAAGTTGGAAGAAGATTGGAAGATTGGAAGAAGATTAGAAATGTAGGGATGGGCTTCCGGGTTAAGATGGCGGCAGAGTAAGAAGCAGCTCTTAACCTCTCCTGACCGAAACATACAAAACTCCTCAAGGGGACATAAAAACAAGTCCAGACGAACGGAGGAACCCCACAACAGGGCACAGCGTGGAAGGTACGTGGAATCGAGACATTTCCAAGCTAAAAAGGGCTCTCACTCACTCAATCGCGAGCTGAGCAACCGCCCCACCCCCACCCCCTCCACACTCACCTATAGCTCCGAACCCAGCTAAAAAGAAATAGAGCAAGTTTGGGGCACCAATCGAGTCATCAGCAGCTCCGGGACCTGTTCCTGACAGCAGCAAGACTTAGGACCCCATTAAGTCAAAAAAAGCACGCGAAATCTGAGCGCGCGCGCCGGAGCTGGACACTGGGCGCGCAGAGTGCCGGCTGAGTAGAGGCGTGGGTGGAGGCAGAACTAAGCCTAAGTGGGGAACCAGTGCAGACAGGTATACGACTGTAGAAGCAGCGCCCTGAGACTTGTAAAGAAACCTCCAGCAGAGGAACAAGCAAGAGGGCCCACCAGGGGGCTTGACCTTGGAAAAAACCAGAATTCAGACCTCAGGAGCCAATAGATTGGGAACAGACACTGAGCCCGAGGATAAAGCTGAGAAGCTGCTGGGCTAATGATGGCTACTCAGCATCAGCATCAGGAGGTTCAGAAGAGAAAGAATAATAACAAAAAGAAGAAGTCTTTAACACTCGACAGCTTTTACACAGAGAAAATCCAGACAACCGAGCAAACAGAGGAGGAGAACAAACAAGCATCCGGACCCTCCTCAAATAAGGAAAACTCCTCACAACCTATGGAAGAGTTCAAAACTGAGATCCTGAGGAAAATGGAAGAGATCTGGCAAGAAAATAACAGTTTAAAAGGTAGAATCTTGCAATTGGAAAGTGAGGCTCAGAAATCAAATGAACTGATAAGCAAATTGAACACCAGAAATGACAAGATTGAAAAGGAATACCAAAAGATTATAGCCGAAAACCAAAAGATTATAGCCGATAACCAGTCCCTAAAGGCTAGAGTCGAGCAATTAGAAACCAATGATCTCTCAAGACAACAAGAACAAATAAAACAAAGTCAAAAGACTGAAAAAATAGAAGGAAATATGAAATATCTCAATGAGAGAGTGACAGACCAAGAAAACCGGTCTAGAAGAGACAATTTGAGAATAATTGGTCTTCCAGAAAACCCAGAAATTAATAGAAACCTGGACTCCGTACTAAAAGAAATTATTCAGCAAAATTGCCCTGAAGTCCTACAACAAGAGGGCAATATAGACATCGAAAGGATCCATAGAACACCCACCATATTCGACCCAGAGAAGAAATCGGTTAGAAATATTATTGCCAAATTCAAAAGCTTTCAAGCAAAAGAAAAAATCTTACAAGAAGCCAGAAAGAGACAATTCAAATATCAAGGAGCACCAATCAGGATCACACAGGATCTGGCAGCCTCCACACTAAAAGACCGTAAGGCTTGGAATACAATATTCAGAAAGGCAAGAGAGCTGGGCCTGCAACCACGGATCAACTACCCATCAAAATTGACTATATATTTCCAGGGGAAAGTATGGGCATTCAACAAAATTGAAGAATTCCAGGTATTTGCACAGAAAAGACCAGGGCTGAATGGAAAGTTTGATATCGAACCACAAAAATCGAGAGAAACCTGAAAAGGTAAATAAGTTACAGAGGGAAAAGAAAGAAAACTTGTAATTTTTAAATTTGCCTTTTTAAGGGCCTCAGTGAGATCTAATTATCTGTATTCCTATATAGAGAAATGTTATGTTTAATTCTCAGTAGTGAACTCTATTCACTATTATAATATTCACTATTATAGTAATCAGAAGAATAATTTACAGGGTGAGGGTGGAACACTAAATAATCTAAGA
>NC_058133.1:318335813-318336275 GCF_016433145.1 Gracilinanus agilis | reverse complement strand
ATTGGGGAATGGCTGAACAAACTGTGGTATATGCGGGTGATGGAATACTATTGTGCTAAAAGGAATAATAAACTGGAGAAATTCCAGGCGAACTGGAGAGACCTCCGGGAACTGATGCAGAGCGAAAGGAGCAGAGCCAGAAGAACTCTATACACAGAGACTGATATATTGTGGTAAAATTGAATGTAATGGACCTCTGTACCAGCAGCATTACAATGACCCAGGACAATTCTGAGGGATTTATGTAAAAGATGCTGCCCACATTCAGAGGAAGGACTGCAGGAGAGGAAACATATAAGAAAAACAACTGCCTGAACGCATGGGTCGGGGTGGACATGACTGAGGGTGTAGACTCGAAACTACCACACCAATGCAACTACCAACAATTTGGAAATTGGTCTTGTTCAAGGACACATGACAAAACTAGTGGAAACGCGCATCGGCCAAGGGTGGGGGGGTGCG
>NC_058133.1:318177782-318335713 GCF_016433145.1 Gracilinanus agilis | reverse complement strand
TGAAGGGGAAAGGTGGAGCATGAATCATGTAACCATGTTAAAAATGAATATTAATAAATGTTAAAAAAAAAAAAAAAAAAAAAAAAAAAAAGAAATGTAGGGATGACAGGTTATAGAGGGCTTTAAATATTACACACAGAGGACTTTAGATTTCATCTTGGAGGTGATAGGGAATCACTAGAATTTGTTTAATGGGAGGAAGCAGGTGGTAGATAATGGTCACAAAATGAGGTTTAGGAAGATTAATTTGATAGCTGAGTGTAACAGACTGAAATAGGGAAAGATTTGTCAAAAGGAGACCAATAAGCAGGCTATTGCAATAGTCCAGGCATGAGGGGATGAGGACCTACACCAAGGTTGCATCAATGTAAGAGAAGAGAAAGAGAACATACAGGTAATTTATGAAGGAAAAATCAACAAGACATCAAAAGTCTGGATGGAGATGCTTATAAGAAAGAAACACAAAAAAGCTCCCAAAAGTATGACATCTAGCTTGCAAGTCTGAGGACAATTGTTACCTCAACAAAAACAAGGATGTTCAGAAGTGGGGAGGCTTTGCAGGGAGGGATGAGTTCAATTTGGGACATATTGGGAATAGCCACTTTGAAAGATACAAAAGAAATTTGGAGATGTAAAACTGGTGTCAGCAGAGATGCAATAAGTATATTTTAAAATTTGTCCACTTAGAGATGATAATGAAATCCATTGGAGGTGATAATATCAGTATGTAAAATAGTAGAAATGGAGACGAGAAGGGGACAGAGCCATCACAAATGAGCATGGACTATATGAAGAGCCAACAAAGGATGTTCAAAATTGGTCTGACAGGGAGGAAAATCAGGGTAGATTAGTGTCAAGAAATCCTCGAGAAAAGGGTGCATCAGGGGAAAAAAGTGACTTAACAGAGGTACAGAGAAGACAAGGAAGGTCAGGACTGACTTGGAAAAAGGAAAAAGAGAAAAGATTTTCTAATTAAGAGATCATAGGTAATTTTGAAGAAAAATTTTTTATTGAATGATGATTGAGGAAGTTAGACTGTAAAAATTTCAGGGAATAAGAGAACAGAGATTGAAAGCATCTATTATAGATGGTCTGCCCCAAGAAGTATAGGAGGTTAGGGACAAAAAGGGAGGAGAGATGTGGCATTATAATAAGCAGGAATGGTCAGATCCTCTGAAGGTTGTTTTTCTCTGAAGATGGAGAAGACATCATGGGCATGTTTGTAGGTATCAAGGAAGCAGCTAGAAGACAAGGAGAGACTGAAGATAGGTGAGAAAGTGGGAATGATTGATGATCAATCTGCTGGAAAAATTGGAATAGAATGGGTTCTTTGCTTTGGTTGTGAGAAGGGGCTCCTCTTCATGTGAAACAAGAGAGAAATAAGAGATAGTGGTAGGTCCCAATGATATGAGATGAGGAGGAAGGGAGACAAGGGAGCTCTTAGTAAATGGCTTCAATTTTTTTCAGTGAAATATGAGATGAGATAAGATGAAATATGTTGAGAGTGTTGGGGAGGAGGAGTTTTTAGAGTTGAGGAGAGGTTAAGAAGTTTAGAAAAAGTCACTGTGACTACTATGACAATGTGCAAAAGGACTGCATTTTTATAGTGAGGGTTGTAATATAATGTGCCTGATTAAGTCTGGCTGTTATCTTACCATAAATGTCTAAATCTTAATTTATAAATTTGCCTGTTAACAGAGTGCAATTAAAATTTTATAAAACTTTTTTGCTGGTCTTAGGCAGCATAGTTTCCTCATTTTCTCCAACCTTGTTCAACAATATTTGAATAAAAACATGTAGTTTAGGACTAATACAAGGCTAAGGCTTAGCATGGCCAGGTTAGGAATAAGATAAGGGTCAATGTCTCAAGAGAAAAGGGTAATATAGAGCTTACTTATTTCACCAATGTATCAATATGGAGAAGAAAGTTGAATATATCCAGTACAGGAGAAATGACCTAGGAACAGACTGGAGGCATTGGTTAAGAAAAACAAAATGGTTTGGTGTTATAATGCACAGAAAGAAGTAGAATGACAACAGACTGATCTGATAAGGGAATTTTAGAGTTCATGAATACAGAAATTTATAGAGATCCATCTCTATATTAACAGGGATTTGAACGGCATTTGAGATGGCATTGGACAATAAGGATGAAGCAGAAAATTGAGAACAGCCAGGCTAATGGTTAGCTCAAAACTGTTCTGAAAGTCTCTGAGCATTCTTTATTTTATACCATTCCAAAGAACAGTTTCTCACAAAGCACAATTAAGTTGCAGCTGTGAAAACACCCAAGATTACAGAAATACCTCACATGCAAGTTTTTTTTTTCACATGTAGATTATACCCGGATGAGACAAGGGTCCAAGGTTGAAAAAAGGAGTCTCACTTTATCTAAATGCTATTTTAGTTAAAAAGCTTCCATACTTCAAAAGCTATCTTCAAAAATGAGCCTTTAAGGGGGCAGCTGGGTAGCTCAGTGGATTGAGAGTCAGGCCTAGAGATGGGAGGTCCTGGGTTCAAATCTGGCCTCAGACACTTCCCAGCTGTGTGACCCTGTGCAAGTCACTTGACCCCCATTGCCAACCCTTACCACTCTTCCACCTAGGAGCCAATACACAGAAGTTAGGGGGTTTAGAAAAAAAAAGAATGAGCCTTTAAGATTGAGGGATGTATTTAATCATTGGAAAGTACCTAAGTGTGTAATTTGTCTGGCCTGCCTTCAGTGCCCTTGGGATGTCTGCAGGAAAAAAGATACAGAACAGCTTCAGCTAATTTTTGCTTTTTTTGGCTTGGGGAAAAACTGTTAACTCCTTAACTGCTGGTTTACTATACTGTACTTAGAGGGCTTCTATAAAACTTAAGGCCATCCTAGAAGATTAAATTAATATGTTTTCAATAATAAAAGGAGCCACTGGGAGGGGTCCAGATTTTATCTCAGAACAGCTGTCCTGTCTGTGTCCTGACTTGCAGGGCAGAAAAATCAAAATGCAGGGCCTTGTCTGACTGGGTTGATTTTGATGGGGTCTAGATAAAAAGATTCTATTCAATGACCCTGTTTCTCTAAGTGGCTCCCAACAGAAGTTGTGGGTAATCACAAGATCAAGAGTAATGACATATCTGTGTATAGAAATTGGCGGACAAGGAAACAGTAAATGGGACATGAGGAAGTTAAGAAACAGGCAAGTTAGGATGTTGAAGAGAATATTGATATGTAGGTTAAAGTCTCCCAATATGAAGGCAGGAGTGAGAGAAGACAGAAAGACTATGAACCAGGTGCTGAATTCATTGAGGAAAGAATGGGAGTGCCCAGGAGCTCACCAGATAACAGCTACCAGAATTCTGATTAGATCAGAGATCTAATTATGATTAGAATGGAGACTGAGTGGCCATCAAAGGAAGAGAGGTTACTGAGTAATAGTGGTATTTAGGATTGACTATGGGCAGTAAGGAGTAATTCAACTTTCCTACAGTCAGCAATGAGTGGGGGTGAATGAGTGAAAGTGTAGCTGGAAATCAAGTATTGAGTTCACAAACCTAAGCTGGTCACTCAGTCACTAAGAAGGAACAAATGCACCATATGTGTCTTCTTGCATTGTAATTTCAATGAGAACACAGACCAAGAGCTGGAAGGAACATTGTAAACATCTAGTTAACTCTATCTTTTTAATATAAAAATCTTGAAACTCAGAAAGAAGAAGTGACTTGCCCAAGATCACACAGTTCACTAATAGCAGACATGGAAACTGAAATCAAAGGCTCTGAATCAAAAACATGTTGCTCTTTCCACAGTATCTTGTTACCTTCACAGTAAGAAGGAAAACAAATGAATCAATAGTGACTAGCCCATTTGCTGAGGAAAATCAACTTTCATGTCATTACAGTGTGTCAAACCATGAACTAGGACATGTTACATCAGAACTCTCAATATTAGGTTGTTCCCAAATGCCAGAAAAGGGCATGATGTTTTCCATTGCTACCATTAGAGGGGGAAAGGGTATTAATCTATGTTAACTCTGTGGACAGTTTTACAAATATATTAACTCTCAATTATTCATACTAGAGAAAGTAAATACTATTGGAGGTAATAAAATAGATAATCTATCCACCTTTAATTAGGGTAATTAAATGGGAAACTTGCTGAAAAATAGAGCTTTGTCCCACCCTCCACTAAGCTGACAGAAATCCTGCTAAGGTGGCTTAATTTTTGAGAGTTAACTATCATGGATAAATGTTGTGGCCCACACATCTGGGATCATTTTGCAACATGTATTGTACTATGTCCTGCCTGATGAAAATGTTTAATGGATATGGCATGGAAATTAGAATCAGGTAGACTGGTTGTTAGTCCTGATTCAACCGTAAACTAATTTCTAGGCCCTTAGACAGTGTCAAACTGAGAACAAGCAACCATTTGGGGAAGAAATTAATAGGTATGATGCAAAATATTAATGTGAGAACTCTTTCTGCCCTGCAAAACCTTTGTTTCAAAATGTTTGAAGAGAGATTTCCAAAGGAAATATCTTGAATGATAAGTGTGATGAGTCATCCCAGGTCAGATTAATGTACTTAAATTTGTTTGTCAGTAAAGTTTATTTCCTGCAGTTAACTTTAATGCTCTATATAGCTCCCTGTAGATGAACAGCATGGAAAGGGTACAATTTAGAAATGAAACACTTCTCTCTTGTCTACAAGATGTTAATCAATCTGTGCCTGATTTCCTATATAATAAAAAGGGAAAAGAGGAATTTCTCATCTGTCTTTATTGATGCTGAATTTATACAATATATTTATATACACACATATACACATATTTATGTATACATAAGTGTATATATTTGTATATGAATGTATATATACACATAATAGCATATATACTTATAGATATATGTATGCATATATTATATGTGCATATATATGATGTGGAAGAAATCTATAAACTGGTCTAAGAATTTTAGAAGTAAAATGCATATAAATAAAAGATATTTTGATATCATAATTTTAAAATTGCTTTCAGGGTATTATTTTGATGCTATAGGAAATGAAATGATTTATTCACTAGTCCAATGTAGTCTTGAATCTTTGCCCTGTGCTTTTGGAAATGCACCTGGGTCTTTGGACAGAAAATATTGAAGCCATCTGGAGCTCATGCACATCAGGAGTTCTATTGGTACAATCGGAACCTGGGCCAGAAGGTGATAACACTCATTATTCAATATGCTCTCCCCTAGAAATGTTAATAGAAGCAAATTTACATCACTAGGAATTATGTATGTGTAATAATTTCAGTTTGATTTCATTATAAGGGTTCTAAAATTTAATTTTAAAAAGAGATTAACACATTTATAATGATGATTCAGAGTGAGATGGGGCAGAGAAGAGAAACTTCTGAACCTTGAGAATGATTATTCCTTTCTAGGGATGGGAATGGAATAAAAGAAAGCACTCTTTGTCATGTCATGCCTCCTTTCCTTCCTTTTTCCTTCCTTCCTTCCTCCTGTTCTTCCTTCCTTCCTTCCTTCCTTCCTTCCTTCCTTCCTTCCTTCCTTCCTTCCTTTCTTCCTCCCTTCCTTTGTTCCTTTGTTCCTTCCTTCCTTCCTTCCTTCCTCCTGTCCTTTCTTCCTTCCTCCTGTCCTTTCTTCCTTCCTCCTGTCCTTTCTTCCTTCCTTCCTTCCTTCCTTCTTTCTTTCTTTCTTTCCTTATTTCCTTCCTTCCTCCCTTCCTTCCTCTATCCCTCTCTCTGTCCCTCCCTCCTTCTCTCTCCCCTCCGTTTCACACTCAGAGTAGGGTACATAACCCAGCACAAAGAGAAAGGTCACCACCAACAGAAATAATCACTTAGAACATTTTTCTATGTAAAAGTGAACAAAATATCTCCTTCGAGAAAATTTGAGTTTGATAAATTATGCACTAAAGGGAAAACAAACCTTCAGTTAATTTAAAAACAAATGTAGTTCAGAGATAAATATTTATAAATGTAAAGGGAAGTCTCTTTATGATTTAGGTAATTTTATTGATTTGCATGGATAAATGCAAGGGCAGGTATGAGAGAACCACTCAGAAAGCAACCCACAAATAAAAGTAAATATGGTCAAAGTATTCTGTGTCTGAGTATTGAATTTACATGTGACTTACATAAAGATTTACAAGTTAATTATGGGAATTCATTATATGTAGAACCATTTGGTGATTCTATGGCAATTGTAAATGAACTAATTTTTGTTATTCATTTTTCAGTCATGACCCACTCTTTGTGAACCCAAATGGGGTTTTCTTGCCAAAGATAGTGGAATGGTTTTACTGTTTCCTTCTCCAGCTCATTTTAAAGATGAAGAAATTGAGGCAAATGAATTTAAGTGATTTACCTAGGATCACATAACCACTGAGTGTCTGAGACCAGATTTGAACTTGGGAAGATGAATCTTCCTGACTTCAGGTCCAGCACTCTATCCACTATGCCATCTAAGCTGTCCCATGGTACATAACTGTAGTTTTGCAGATAGTTGTGAATATTTTACTTTCTCACTATAAGAAAGAGGTAGATTATTTCATACAAGAGAACATGCTTTAATGTGGGAGACAAGTAAAAACGAGAGTTCAAGTGGATTGCAATAAATCTCAGAGCAGAGTATGCAAAGAATCTTCAGGGCTGAGAACAGGAGAAACCTCCATTTGGGGCTAGAGCTACCCTGCTACCTGCTGCTTTGGAAAAACTAACACGAAGACAAAAGCTTACCTCCTGCTTCTGAGAGCTAAGATGAGTTTAGGATTCATGGGGGTCTGGGGAAGGGGTTGGAGGGGGAAGAATGACCTTCAAATGGAATAGAGCTTAAGTAGACTAAAGCTTAGAGCTCAGAAGAGACCTCTAATTTTATCTAGAAACAGACTTCAGACCTTTCATTGTCACTGAGAAGTATACATTTCTTGGAGTCCAGATAATGATGCAGGCCTAAATAGGCTTTGTAGATCCCAGGCATAAGGTTTATGGGCTTGTTGGGGATTTTTTGTTTATATGTTTGTCAGTTGTTTTTTTTTTTTCCTGAAAGAGCTAAACACTGACTCAGCAGCTCATAAGAAAAATGACCCAGTCTCCACAGCCAAAAGAGTGTCCCTGTCTAGTAGGAGTGCGGAGAGACTAGGAGGAGCAACCTTTCCCAACTGTGAATTGTTTATAATGTCACTGGGGGAAACATCAAGTTTATTAAGATCCTTTGTCTAGAGAGGTTAGTTGTCTTCCTCATTTGCCTCTCTGCTATGGTTTCTTAAATTTGTGTCCCCTCTCTTCTGTATATATTATGAATATTGGTGGGAGATTGTTACAGGTTTATGGGTGAAATATTATGTTTTAGTTATTATTGCTTTACTTTTTTGTTTAATAAATATTTCTGATTGGTTGATTACTATCTCCACAATAGGGAAGAGAGGGAAGGAGGGAGAGAATTCTAGACTCTAGAATTTCTTTTTAAATGGTGGAAACTTTTTACATGTAACTGGGGACAATTAATATAAATTAAATTTTTAAAAGAAAAACTAATATAAAAACAATACAAATGTTAAAATATTTCCGATTAAAAATTCATAGTCATCTTGGTTGATAAATGGGAAATACAACAGAGAGGGATCAAAAGTAACAATGTACAATATAGGAGTATGTTTCTTCCACCAGGGTTTTGCCCAGGATATTGAGTGTAATTTGTAGCAATGTGGCAACCCACTTTCCAATCCTTCTTCTTCTCCTTCCCCTCTCAACCTGCCAGCATGTGAAGTAGTTAGGAAATCACTCAATAAGCATTGATTGTCAGGAACCACAGTTCTTTTAAGTGCTGGAGATAAAATGAAAAGTAAAACACAGTCCTTTTTTTTCTCAGGAGCTCACAATCGAATGTGGGGACAACATTCAAATAACTATGTGTAAACAAGCTATGTAAAAGACGTATTTGAAATAATAATAGATGGAAAGCACTAAAATTAAGAGAGAATAGGAAAGGCCACCTGGAGAATTGAGGATTTTGGATGAAACTCAAAGGAATCAAGGCAACCCAAGAAGCAGAGATGAGAAGGGATAACATTCCATGCATGATGCCAGTGAAAATGTCCAGAGTAGTGAAGATGTATTGTCTGGTTCAAAAAATAAAATGGAGGCCAGTGTCACTGAATCTCAAAGTATTTGGGTTAGGCTAGAAAGTGTAAGAAGAATGGAAAGGTAAGGGGTAGGTTATTAAAGACTTTCTATACCCAAACAAAGTATTTATATTTGATTCTGGAGATGATAAGGAGCTACAGGAATTTACTGATCAGGCTATTGCAATAGTCCATGCATGAAGTAATGAGGGTCTACCTTAGAGTAATGACAGTATTAGAGGAGAGGATTATGTATTGAGACATGTTATAATGGTAAAATCTAAAGGCCTTAGCAACAAATTAGATATGATAGGGTGAGAGGGAGTGAGCAGTCAAGGATGACACCCTGGTAATAAGTTTAAATGACTAGGAGGATGGTTATGTCTTCCATTAGTAAAAGGAAAATTTGAAAGGTGGGGAGAGTTTGGAGGTAACGATGAGTTCAATTTTGGACATGTTGAGTTTATTGTCTCTACAGGACATCCATTTTAATATGTCTAATGAACAGCTGGAGATGCAAGACTAGAGGTCAGCAAAGATGTTAGAAATTGATAAGCAGATGTGAGAATCACCAGCACAGATATGATAATTGAATCATGAAAGCTGATGAAATCACCAAATGAAGTAGTATGGAGGGAAAAGAGAAGAGACTCCAGGTAGAGCTTTGTGAAACAACCACAATTTTGGGGTGTTCCTAGATAAAGATCCATGAAGGGAAACATATAATATAAGCAAATATAAACAAACTAAGGGGAAGGGCATGAAGTGGGGAGGAAGAAGAGGTATTGGGAATAATATACACTTGTGTTTCATAAATATATCTTCTGAAATTTTATACCAAAAAAATATGTATTAACTTTGGGCAAATCATTTTACTTCTCTAGGACTCTTCTATAAAAATAATGGATATGTGGGGGTGGGGGTGGGAGAAGAGTGCGATTGTCATCATTCATTTCAGAAAAGCTGCTTTGGAAAAATCATTTCAGAAAGCTACTGGAATGGTTTACCATTTCCTTTTCCAGCTCATTTAATAGATGAGGAAACTGAGGGTAACAGTTAAATGACTTATAAGGGGTCAAACAGCTTTGAAGTTATGCAGATGAGTCTCTGTGACTCCAGGCATGAACAGTCTAACCACTGCACCATCTAGCTACCTTTGACTAGAAGGCAAAGCTATTAGAATGGTTTGCAATTTCTTTCTCCAGGAGAATACAACAAACATAAGTTAAGTGACTTGCCCAAGGACACATAGCTAGTAAGTTTCTGAAGCTAAATTTGAACTCAGGTCTTCCTGACTCCAGACTCAACACCCTAACCACTGAGCCCCCTTGATGACTTTTAGTGGGTTAGATGTGCTGTAAGGTTCTTTATAATCCTATAGAACTTCTATCCCTGAATGTTCCCAATTGGAATAACTGAGGAAATGCATTGTTACACAGAAAGTGTTAAAAGCATGGAAGAAAATATGGATGTAGGCTAACATTTCTTTTAATGCCAACATTCCTTTCTGCCCAAGAGAGGGCAACAAACCAAATAAAGTGAGAAGAATGGTACATCTTTTATTTTATAAAAGAAGCTACCTGTTTTAAATTCTTAAAAATGGAAAATTCCAGGTTGAGAAGAGGAGAAAAAGCAAGTACTGAAAAATGATCATCCCAAACTAGCTGAGAAAGCCAAGCAGCAGATGTCTACCATCACTAATGGGAAGCGAAGAACATGATAGCTTGAGCAAGATCTGTAATAAAAGAACACAACTTAGGAATGCAACTATGTTCTATGGCTTCATTTTCAAATTTGAGCTTGAGTTATAAAGTGCGGGTGCAATTAGCATTGAATGGCACATACAAAGAGAAGTAAATATTTTTCCAGAGACCAATTTAAATATTTAGAGCAATTAAATATGCATAATTCTGCAGGTCCCAACTCTGCTCCTGATGATCAGCTGCTTAGTTGAACATGAAAACATGAATTTAGAAAATAAACAGGGAAATATTTTTATGGCCATCATTCCCTTCTGATAAATTCTCAGCTGATCATTATTTTATGAGCTCCTGGCATTTTCTAGTCTAGGCCAAGGGGGCAATGGAAATATAAAATTTTGAATTCTCTTTGACTGTTCACATCCCATTGCACGCTCCATCTGCAATCTGTGGTGGCAAAACAGAAAAAGGCAGAAATTACCTCCAAATTGTCATGAACGTGCCCTTGCCCAGCCATTGGTACTCATTTGGATTTTGCAAGCAGTTTCCAAAAGCCGTATCATCTTGCCATCTGTAGCATCAATGAATTACCAGAAAGAAATCCTGTTTAGATAGTTCTCGATGCTATCACCTTTTGCTACCAAATCCAGCCTTTCTAGTAATCCTGAATACTCATGCTTATAGCTTCTCATTTTAATTATATATAAAGATTGTGAACAATCAAAATACCAGTGCTCTTTTTCTAGAGCTTGGTTCTTATAGTTTCTCAGAGAAATATGTCTCCTTAGTATATAGAGAAAGGTGAATTCCTCTATGGCCTCACTATGATCTTCACTTAGAGCCTAGTTTGTAATCTCTTTTGGAATGAACCTTCTTTTAAATGTGTTCATCTTTACCACTGACTGATGGTTCCTATATTCTCCTAGTAGTGTCAGAAATATGAAGAAAAGTTATTATCACTAATAATAACATTTGCATAATGTTTTAAGGGTTAAAGAATTATCTCATTTGACACCCACAATAATCTTATGAGGCAAATAAAATAACTATCATCAACCCCATTTTACATGAAAAAAATGTTCAGAAGAGTTCAGTGATTTGGCTGTAGTCACACAAAGTGTCAGAGGTAGGGTACATGTAATATTAGTTCCCATTCCTACATTTTAGGGGCAAATTGGAAAGATATACTTTTAAGGTCCAATTCAGAATCCTCAGCTAAATGCTTTATATTTGGCTATTTTGTATAGATTTGTATTTGTGAATTTTAAAATGTATACATACATTAAAATGTAAACTCTTTGAAGTCAGGTTTCTAATCTTTGCTTTGGCAATGCTTTGCTCCATTCCTGGCATGCAGTAAGTTCTTAGATATTGCTTATTGACTGATTATCTTTCCAGAGCCAGTTTAACTTCTTCAAGCCCTTTGAGAGTAGTAAAGCTGAGGGGCGAGTGACTTCTTAAGGAAGGAATTTTTATTAATGGCTTTGATTTTTTACATAGCTATTGCCTTACCTATGTGAACACCAGCAATTTTTCTTATTTTATTTATTTTTGATAGAAATCTTCCTTAGATCTTAACTTTTACTTGATGTTACTAGAGAATTTGCCACTGCAATGTTTAGTTATTTGCTCCTAAACTAAATAGTCCCTGATTGCAGTGCTTTTGAGTTCCTAAATGTGGTTTTGTGTCATTTGCCATTTTTGTTAACAAAGTGGTGCAGTGGATAGAGTACTGATCTGGGAAATGAGAAGACTCATCTTCCTGAGTTCAAATCATATTTTTAGATATAAAAAAGAAAGAGAGAGAGAGAAGAATGGAAGAGAGAAGAATGGAAGGAAGGAGGGGGAGAGAGAAAGAGGGAGAGAAGAGAGGGAGGAAAGAAGGAAGGAAGGAAGGAGGGAGGGAAGAAGGGAGAAAGGGAGATGTCGAGGGAGTAAAAGAAATGAAACTGTAGAGGTGAGAAAGGGTGAGGTGGAGAAAGATATGAGTTTAGTAGATTCTGAAGTATGTTGAGTAAATTGTTCTAGTCACATTTTGCAAGTCACTTGTGCACAGGGTTTCAGAGTGGTATGACCTTTTATCATTTACTTTTTTGGAATTTTTGATGAGCTGATAACTGATTATGAGTTTGTAAAGTGATTTTTGTGCTTACCATTTCAAGGGATCCATCATGAACAATACAAACATAATCTTCAAACAGGAGAGAAATTCTTTCCGGGCTCCAGGGACAGTACTCAGAACTGACTAAACTATATCTAGCCAAAGGGCAAATCCATCTGAGCAGAGGATTTCCCACCTTACCTCTAGAGCAGGGGTCGGCCACCCTTTTGGCCGTGAAAGCCATAAATGCCATACTTTTAAAAATGTCATTTCATGAGAGCCGTACAGTGCTTACAGTGAGCGCTCCTGTAACAGCGCCTGAAAAAAATTGATTTTATGGCTCCTGCAGAAAGAGCCATATCTGGCCTTCAAAAGAGCCAGATATGGCTCAAGAGCCATACGTTGTGCGCCCCTGCTCTAGAGTTTTGTACTTGGGAGCTTTGTGACTTTGACCAAGTCTAAATCATCTCCACCATTTCCTCATCTGTAAAATGGGAATATTAATACTTTCACTACCTACTACACAGTTTTGATGGGAGAAGTGCTTTGTAAAACTCAAGATAATTGTATAAATTAATTGTTATTATAACTATTATCATCCCTTAAAGTATCTGATTTATGTTGATGCAATAAATAAGATACTTGTCAGAACTGGTCCTGTTAAATGATTATAAATAAATAGAAGAAATGCATATGGAAACATTGAAGCTAATTATAACTATATGAATTTTGATTGTTACAATTTGATATAGATTTACATTTCACATTATAGTGCATTTCTGCTTTCCCAATTCATTCTGAAATCCTGGAATCACTGAAGATTTTACGATTTCAAGTACAATTCTAATGAGTACCAAAACAATAAATAATAGTTTTACCCTTTTAACCTTTGAGATATGTCTTAGACCTTTGTGTGGCTTAATACATTTACTTCTTTGTACAACTAATTGGATATTATTTGCTTTTACATTATTACATGGTTATGTTAGTGAATATTCTGGGCATGATCTTGAACAGGCACATTAAATATGGTAATAAAAATAATAAATTACAAGTTACTTACTTGTCTCTATTTATAAAAGTAAAACTAAACTATTGCCATTAACGTGACATTATTTGCTGGAAATAAGAGACAGAGGATGCCCTGATTGCTATTACTATTTTCTTAGACTAGCAGTCAAATGCACTATTTTTTTTCAGGACTCTTCATGGACAGCTCCCTAATGATTACTAATTGCAGCAGAAGCAGACTGCCTCTGCAACTGGTGGATTTCCTGCCTTTCCTTTTCAATTCATACAGTTCTCATCAAACCCAAATTCTACCATTTTCCCCAGGAAGTAACATTTAATTTCTTTCTAAATCAACTTTCAGCATATAAGTAATTATAACTTTGTCAGGTAGTTTCTCTTATCCTCTTGCCCACACCTTCACTTTTCTGTTTTCCTTCCCCATCTTCAAACTCTTCTACTTCAGTCTTATCTAATGAAGACAACCAAAGTTTTCTTGGATATTCCTTGTTTTCTGTAGCAAACCACTTGGTGGAGTTTTTCTTTCAACAATTAAAAAACGGGGAGGGGAGATGTCCTTAATCCAAGTACATATATTATATATTTGAAATAGGAACATAAGCAGTAATCATTTTTTGAATGGGGGCTATTATGATTTGTAGAATGTATATCCTACTTAGAACCAGTATAGCATAGTGGAT
Organism: Gracilinanus agilis; assembly: GCF_016433145.1. Classification (NCBI taxonomy): domain Eukaryota; kingdom Metazoa; phylum Chordata; class Mammalia; order Didelphimorphia; family Didelphidae; genus Gracilinanus; species Gracilinanus agilis. Next base: position 318,322,085 of record NC_058133.1, on the reverse strand, counting down.
AGAAAGCTGGCCTGAATGTCAAGAAGCCCTGTGTTGAAGTCTTGCCTCTGACATTTACTGGTAGTGTGACCCTGGAGAAGTCATCTAAGTCCCCAGTATCCTCCTCTGCCACAGGCTACTTCAATGCTGCTGATTTCCTTTGATAAATGAAGTTCCTCATATGGAGTTTCCTATGAGGATGAAATCACAGACAAAACACATCAAAAACAAAATATTTCTTAGCATATTTGAAGTTCATAATTAGTACTTTCTTAGTGACCTACCCTTCCCCCTCTATATCTATCAGAAATGCAATTCCCAGTTCTATAGAATGGAATGTCATTGACTCTGACTTAAATACATAGGTGGATAAGAAATACATGAGGAACTCTTATTCAATGTCTTCTACTATTAATCCTGCATTTTCTTTATATTGCTTATGGGATCATATTCTTTCAGCATGTCATAGGCATTTAGAAAAGGACTGGCAAGCAATACAAGTAGACTCTTCCTTCTAAAGTCCTTTGGCTCTAGCCTCTGCTAATTTTTAGGCTTGGTTGACCACTGATGCTTGAAGCCGTTCATTTACCAAACAACTGAAAGGCTCTGATGATTTTAAGGAATGTGCACTCGCCAGGAACAGCTAGCTCTCAAGAAAGATTGAGCAGCTTGCAAAAGCCAGGTGGTCACCAGCACCTTGCGGATTTCTACCATCAGAAAGTTAGGGTTGGGGCATCTTCCTCTCTTTCCTCTTTAATTCAATCCCCAGAGAAGACTGGACTCTTCTAGCTTTGAAATAAGGGCTGTCTAGAGATAGAAACACTCCTGGTTTCTTCTCCAAATTCTCCTAAACTCCTCTTTACCAGGAAAAATAGAGAAGCTTCTGTAGATACTGCCTCTAAGGCAAGAACTGAATTTGACTCAGAGCAGAAAAGAGAAGGAATTGGGAAAGAAGGCTAAGAACTGCACTGCTGACTTTCAGGGTTCTGCTGTAAGCCCCAAGTGTTCCCTTCTTGACTACCCCAGTCAATTCTTGAATTTGTTTTCTCTCCCCAAGGGGAGAGCTATAGCATTTCCCACTCTCTCCCATATTACCCAGCAGGTACTTCCTATGGCTGTGCTGGGAGAAGGGCTTTGTAATGTATAATTACAACCTCAGGGCTGGGCTTTCAACTGGGCTTCTGGCTCCCTTGAATAGTGGCTTTTGGAATGCCCAACACTATGATGACTTACTTGTCATCTGAGAAAGGGAGCACATTATTATGGAGTTTATTGCCCTGTGGTAAAACACAGGTTTTTGTTTAATTATTAAAGCAGAATTTGGCTGATCTTTCTCCTGGACCAGCTTGGCTCTGACATATTCACTGTCCCCCCCGCCCCCCACCTTGGACCCACTTGTTGAGCTCTAGGCTTCCTGATTAGCTGCATACTTTCCAAAAAGAAAGTCAAATGAGATGGCTATGATAGTAATTGAAGATCAGTTAGTCTATGGATGTGTGTAAGGAAAGTGGATCTCTACTTAAAGCAAACAGGCAAAAAGTTATATATAGGATGGCATATATTAGATTTATAAAATAAAGTTGGTAGGTGTACACACAAATTTGAGAGATTTAAAAGATAAACATGGAGTCCATAAAGACACTCTTTAAATATATTTTTATTTTGTACATTTTCCAATATTACAAAAGTTTAAAATGTGGAACTTGTGTATGTAGTTCAAAGAAATGTGATTCTCCAATGAGCTATGGGGAAAAAAATCTTTTGTGTTACTTATGCCAATGTGTGCATGTGACTATATTTGTGTGTGGGTGTGTGAGAGAGGGACAGACATACAGACTTGGAGACGTGCAGGGGAAGAATCCTGGAGCATATCTAATACCACCTATAAGAGGAGGCTGAGCCAATTGTCCTGGTTATACATAGCCTTACACTGTTGTCTGGATAGGGTACGACAAAAAGCTTTTCCCCTAAACCACTCTTTCAGCATGAATAAGGCTCATGCTATTCCTCCCCCGTCCCCTTGTTTTTTTCCTTGAAGAAAAAAACAATGAAAGTTCGACCCTGACAACGCCTTACCCACTAGACATTGATGGCCCCTCTTTGAGGCCAGCTTGCCTTTTAGGAGGGTTGACCGCGAGAGGTTTCTAGCCCCCTCAGGAGTTCAAAACTAAATACGGTAAAGCCAACACTTCAGGGATTCCCAACAAATTTTGTGCCTTCAGAATTTGCCTACAGCTGAGCCAAGCTGCTGCTGTTTGCGAAGAGCCAGTGTCTTCTGATTTTGCTCCGCAATGAGTAAAAACTAGCCAAACAGAGGCATGCAAAGTGAATAGGTGCTGAATGTGGCGGTGTGAGAGACTGGTCAGTCAGTGGAGAAAGGTCTTGTTTCAAATTGAGTGGAGGGAGTAGTGATCTCGTGACCCTTTCCTGGCTACCCTTCTATGAATAGGCACAGCCTTGACGTGACCTCCAAATTATGTAAACAGTCTGCCCTTACATCAGGCAGTAGTTTAACATCTTTATTCTAAGTCAGTGTCCTTGACAGAAGATCTTAAGTTTTAAGTCCAAATAACTATACTTATGACAAGTCTTTCTCTCCCACCTCTTCATCTTCACTCCAGCCCAAGTACTTAATAAATGCTTTTTGATAAAGTTGATGGATGAAGAGGATTATGAAGCTGCAAGTGACATAAGCTATGCTTATTCATGCAAATTGATTCACTGTTAAATATTCTTTATCTTAACTCTAGGCTCCCTTAGAAAGTATACTGCTTTGTTTTAAAAATGTCCTAAAGAAACGCTGAAGAAACTTGAGAAAGAAGGGTTCATTTAATTACAGGTAGGATTGACCTACCTGTTCAATAAAGTCTAATTTTGCTTTATGGTTACATGGGGCTTTATGTTTGAATGAAAGGCTCACATTATTTTGTAAGATCCAATTGGGGGGAAATAGTCTTTGTTGCACAACCGGTTGTGCGTGACTTAATCATCTCCTTCCAGCCAAATATATAATAGATTTAATTAGGAAATTTCATATATTGAATGTAATCCTTTGGCCATCCCTCCCTACCCCCCAACTCCCGTTTAGCCATCCCTGTTCCCTTCGTTTGTTTTTCATCTAGGGTGGGGCTTACGGGTAGGGAAGTATGCCGCAGCTTGGGGTGGGCTCAGATATTTAGTCCTACAGGGGTTCAGGAATGCCTAGGCACAATGTGGTGGGAGGACCTTCTAGGGTAAGGAGAGTAAAGCTGGAGTGCTTTACTCCAATGATAAGAGGCTGGTGGTGTGGAGGGCGTGGGCCTAAAAGAGACCAGAAAATATTAAGGCGTGGGGAAGGGGGCTAGCACTAAAATCAGGAATGCTGCGGTAGCAATCCAGGTTAGGATATAGGCTATAGGTGGGAGTGGGTGGAGAATGGTTTAGGTCGGCATTAGGACCCTGCGGGAGACTCCTGGGGAGACAAGAGAGGGAGGGAGAGCAGGAAAAAGGCAGGGCGCTGGGGGCGGGGACCCTGAGTCCGCACTCCAGCGGGCGGCAGCCGCACGAGTTGCCAGGCTAGGGCTTGGGCTGGCTAGCGCAGAACTCTATATAAGAAGGGCGGACAGCGCTGCTGTTCACACAGTATACTCTAGCTCTCTTCTCCTGCTCCTGCAGGCACCTGCACCAGCGCGAGCACGAACACCGCAGCAGCTTCAGGTCTTCCTGACCCAGAGAGAGGACGGGTGGGATGGCACGGAGCAGTGCCCGCAGGGCGGAGTCAACCGCGGAGCAGGAGCCCCGGCCCCGGCCCCGGCCCCCTTCGCCTGTCACCAGCTTCAGTTTCTCTGCGGGGCAAGTGGCTACGGTGGCAGGCGCGTGAAGAGAAATCGAGAAGGAAGTGGAGAGGTACTGAGCAAGGCAGGGAGAAACAACTCGGGCAACCTCCCTCCTGGGTACACCCCACCCAGCTCCAAAGGCTAGTAGTGCCCTCGCCTCGCAGCTACTTCTCTCGGTTTTCAGGACACAGAAGGCCAGACGGGACGGGAGGGCAAATGCTGAGTCTTCACCTCCCTTTCTTCCTCTCTGTGACTTGAAACTCCAGTGACCAGAGTGGGGAGTGTCTTGTGGTTTCTGGGCTAAGAAACACTTGGGGTGGGGGTGGGGGGGGTAAAGAAAGGTGAGGGAAAAGAAAGAAAAGAAAAGAAAACAAGCAGACCAACCAAAAACCGCGCCCGAACGCTCAGCTCCGAGGATTTGGGAAAGAAGCAGAAGTACGCTTTCTCCAAGGATCGTTATGATTAGTAGTTCCAAATCTGCTTGCTTAGAAGAGCTGGAGGCTGGAGACTTCTTGCGACTGGGTTGAGCGCAAGAGAAGAGAGCAGCAGAGACTCATTCGCTTCCCAAGGGCTGGGTAAGGAGAGATAGGTAAGAGTATGGGAAAAGAGTGTATGGGGACGCGCCCTACTTGGCCGGGCTGCCTGCCGCACCCGTGACATCTTTCGCGCTCTCTTTGGGCAGCGGGGCATTTGGGCTGTCCCAGTACCAGAGAAACTCCTGGACACGATTGGCTGTGGGGGAGTGCTCATTTATCCCTCCTATCAACCAGATACCCGGGGGACCCAACCTTCTTACTTCAGTCTCCACCCTCCAGATTAGCTTGCTGTAGAGTCAGTCCATGATCTGGAGCTGCGCGCCACCTGCTCTGGAAGCAGGGCGAGGGGCGCAATGGAACAGCCCAGCCGTCAGTGCTCTCCGCCAGCCTCCGGTTCCCTGACCTCCTCGCAGACTAATCATTCTACCTTCCCGAATCCCAACTGCAGCTCTCCGGATCTGGAGCCATACCAGGACTCGATTGCACTCCCTTGGAAGGTGCTTCTGGCCACGTTCCTTGCACTCATCACCTTGGCCACCACGCTCTCCAATGCCTTTGTAATCGCCACTGTCTCTCGGACTAGGAAGCTGCACACACCTGCCAACTACCTGATCGCCTCCCTGGCAGTGACTGACTTGCTTGTGTCTATCCTGGTGATGCCCATTAGCACTATGTACACGGTCACCGGCAGGTGGACTCTGGGCCAGGTTGTTTGTGATTTCTGGCTGTCCTCGGACATTACCTGTTGCACAGCTTCCATACTGCATCTCTGTGTTATTGCCCTGGACCGCTACTGGGCCATTACAGACGCGGTCGAGTATTCGGCTAAAAGGACTCCCAAGCGAGCAGCTGGAATGATTGTTATGGTATGGGTCTTCTCTGTATCCATTTCCATGCCCCCACTTTTCTGGCGCCAGGCCAAGGCCGAGGAGGTGGCAGACTGCTCAGTGAACACAGACCACATTCTCTATACAGTCTACTCTACTGTGGGCGCCTTCTACTTCCCCACCCTGCTGCTTATTGCCCTTTATGGCCGCATCTACGTGGAAGCTCGTTCTCGGATTTTGAAACAGACGCCCAACAGGACGGGCAAACGTCTAACTCGGGCTCAGCTGATCACCGACTCCCCGGGATCCTCTTCCTCGGGCACCTCCATTAACTCTAGAGCCCCCGAGGGACCCAGTGAATCCGGGTCCCCAGTGTATGTGAACCAAGTAAAGGTGAAAGTGTCTGACGCTCTCCTGGAAAAGAAGAAGCTCATGGCCGCTAGGGAGCGAAAAGCCACCAGAACGCTTGGGATAATTTTAGGAGCCTTCATCGTCTGCTGGCTGCCTTTCTTTATCATCTCCCTGGCATTACCTATCTGTGATGACGCCTGCTGGTTCCACCTGGCCATCTTTGACTTCTTTAATTGGCTAGGATATCTCAACTCCCTCATTAACCCCATCATCTATACCAAGTCCAACGATGACTTCAAACAAGCTTTTCAAAAACTGATACGGTTCAGGCGCACGAGCTGAATCTTGAAGTAGCAGAGCGTTCACTAAGGCGCCTCTGGAGAACGTGCTTGTCTAGTGTCTGATTCCACAGGTAAGGTGGACTCTTCTTATGCTGGTGATGTCTCAGAGAGAGGCTCTCCTGGGCCAGAGAAAGCGGTGCTGAGAAACCAGTAGAGTCCAGAGGGGGCTCTGGAAGGAGAACCGTACTTAGAAAGGGTAGAGCGAGAAGAATCTATCTGCTCCCCACACCCCCAGCTCCCCACACCTCCTGCCTTGCTATTGACACTGCTGCTTTCCAGCGCCTAAGGGGCTGTAACTTTTTTTTTTTTTAAATAAGCATTTAAATGGGAGATACCCATTAAAGACCATTTTATGGAATCATTGTCAGTCCATAGTCTTGGGTACCTGGAAACCTGCGGAACTCCTATCTCCTACCTGCAGGCAATGCTTATAATAGAAGTTTATCCTCCTGTCCTAGTTGGGGGAAAAGCTTGATGTCACCCTTCTCCTACTCCAATCCAATGAAACTGGCAAGTGTTTACTTCTCTCAACTCTCTCTTTTAAGTATTTAAACACAAAGGAGCATATGGATTTAGTTTCCTGGACCTTAATTTTGTCTCTGATGGAGAAGAAAGCTTGAAGAGTTAACTGCGTGGCGGCGGAATTCTCCTGTGAACAATTCCTATCGCTTTTCTTATACTTGAAACTAGCTGGGGGATGGGCAGACTTGACCAGGAGGTTTGAACTCCTGGGGTGTTTGTTTTCCGAGAATGTGTAATTTTATATTTCTGTTTAGCGACTGTCAAGCCACCTTCTAACAAAGCAATCTAAGTATTATGTGTGCTCGTGCCAAAGTCTGGAAATTGCTTTAGTTTTATTCCTAATTCATGTACCTGTCACTTTATATATTTAAACCCCGGGTAAATGGAGAGAATGATGGGTGACTCAGCCCAAATTGCTGCTATATTACTTATGAATGCAATCGTTTAGTGTTAGATAAACCCTTCCTCCACCCTGTTTAACTAGACAGCTGTCTTTGTCTTTACTCTCTAGTCCAATTCAGTGAAACCGACTTGCAGAAGACAGATGAAATAGCAACGACTCTTATTGGTTAAGGAGTGGGGGAAGGGAAAGGGGAGGGGAAATGTATTACCTTGACTTGTACAAAATTCTTAAAATGCATGAGATAGTTATTTGCACAAACATTCTTTTCACCTGAGATTCCCTCGTGAGCCAGCTAAGTCACAAAAGGGACTAGCCCTTGGGGTACAGACACACTTAACTAGGAGTAAGAGCCCTATCAGTGTTACTATTGAATATTTGCTTCCACATCTTTTATATTTCAAATGTAGAAAAAACAAATATTACTAGATGAGGACACCTGAAACAACTAAGGAGAGCAAAACAAAAAAAAGGGGGGGGGTGGAGAAATAGCTTCTATTTTTATTCAGGCAGGACTAGCCTAGACAGAACCCTTCTTGTAACTCCTGGAAGGTGAAAAAATATCAATCTACAAAGTTATTGCTGGGTGGTAAATTACACTGAGAAGTGACTTAGACTAATACTCAGAAAATTTAGCCTTGGCCAAGATACCTCATTCAGCTGCAACAATTGGAACATTCTAAAGTTCTAAATCTTTACAAACTATGTTTTAGTAGTTTAGTTGTGGTCTCAGGTTAGTACTGAAGGATCCAATTTTATTAGCTATGTCTACATCTACAAATTGAAGGATGGAAAATCTATAATCTCAGTAAATGAAAGACCTATAAGGGAATTTTTTTTTCTGTAGAAATAAGCAAAAACAAAGGAAAACCTACCCCACCCATTACTTACTATGTTATATAAGAGCTATATTATTTTGAACTACTTTCTGCAAGTTGCCATTTTGTGTGTGTGTTTTGTTTCATTTGTTTGTTTGTTTGTGTATGTGTGTATACTTGTGTTTTAAGGACTCCCTCACTGCTTGAAACTCCCTAATCGAAACCATAGGGCAATGGAGATTCTTGAACTGAAATATGAAAATACATTCCCTTGCCAACTTATTTAGCAGTCTTTCACTGAGGTAATAGCTCTTACCATTACAATATTCAGACTGTCATAGGTATCCTCAGCATAAAGGGAAACTCTTAACTAGTGTTGACACCTTTTCATTGGGGCTGGATTATAAACTTCAGGGCATTAAAAAAAAAATCAGTCTTAGCAGGCTTCTCAAGTACATTTGCTTTGGGGTTTCTCCCATGGAGAAATCAATCTTGGAATGTGAATAGGGCTCAATCATTTGTGTTACTGTTATTAATCTATTTGTATTTGTAAATGCCACTGTAAATGCAGTTGTGCTTCTGTTGGGTAAGTTGGGTAAGTTAAGTCAAATTTTAGCAGCCAGAAACTACACATTCAAACATAAATTGATGGTCCCCGCACAGGAAGTGACCATGATTGTATTTAAGTACTGCCAGAACATATGGTCAGTTTAGTCAGAGCTGGTTGCTTGCCATCATGTAGATAAGACATTTGAAGAGCTGATTATTTGACTAAATTGAATGGACATTTAAGTATTGTGAGATAAGTGAGTGTATGCAGAAATTGTAGTAATAATAAATTTCACCTCATCAATCCACATTGCACTTGATTATGCAAAATATATTGCCATGTAATCAGAGGGGTCTATAGTTCAGACTGTTAAACCCCTTTGCAGTTACTCCTTCTTTTAGGACAGCCATGTGCTTGTATGATAATTCCTTTCATAAATCAGTCACGTTAAACATATATAAAAGGGGAGAGAAACATGAAAACCTCGTGCCTCTTCAGCCAAATTAAAATGAACGTGTTCATTGGATGTCATAAGAAACATTGTCCACATTTGTATTGAACTGCACACCCATCTAATGAATATATTAATATGTAAGCATCCAAAATACCTATACTGTCTTATGCTTTGAGATTTGAAAATTTTCCCTTTTCCCTTAAAACAGTAACAGTGACTCCAAAAGATTGGCTGTTGATTTGAACATATTATTTAATGAAACAATAATCTGACATTTTGATATTTCATCTTGGTTGTCTTTAAACAAAAGACAGTTAGATCTCTAATTCATTTCAGCAGTAGCAGCCCAGAGTATATGCATTTGATGGAGTTGCTGTGATTACATTGCCTTTGGCATCTCTCCTTTCAGTGATGTGTAATTGGAAATGGAATTTAGAAAAAAAAATAAAAGTTTACTGTTCTAAGACTTATTTGGTAATGACTGTATTATTAACTGCAAGACTAGTTCACTTGACTTTTCCAGTGTTATATTCTGTAGTTTATTGAGACATCAGAAAAGGAAATTTGCTAGCTTTTGATACTGTAGCTACAGTCATCAGGAAGGTATTTAATATACATATTCAATTTTCTTCTGGTATTCCTAAGCATTTTTGGTAAATTCTTTCTTGGTAAATTAATCCAGTTAAACTGTATAGTAGATTCTCAGGGAAAGGATGGATGTGCTATGGTCATAAAACTATGTGCATATCTATTAATAACTATATCCATGTAAATTCATCTAATAAAACCAGAGGAATGGTATGTGGTACTGATATTTCTATAAGGAAGAATAAACACAGGGCTGGTACAATTTTGCTGTTAAAATTTTTGAGGAACTTGTTAACTTTGAAATTCTCTTATGAGTAGCTAACATTATTTAAAATAAAATGATGCTATATCTGAAGGCTCCTCTAATCTGGCCTTCTCTGAGGTTAAAGGTTGAAGTCTAGAGTGAAGAGGAATATTCAAAAACATAATATGACTGTAATAAAGAGGATAAGAGTGAGGATGTGGGAAAAGTCAAGCAGGAGAAGAGTCACAAGGAAATGGTAGTCTGATCTACTTTTGTATAAGAGTTTATGTATGCCACTTGTCTCATTTTTTTCCTTTTTGCCAGCTTTAGAAAAAGAAAGGGAATTGGCAATGAATCCTTTGATATGGAGACTGAAACTAGAGGCTGAATAAGACTAAAAGACAAAGATTGGACTAAAGTGTGTAGAGTAATATTTTGAGCTTTCTAAATCAGTCATGAGATCTTTGACCTGATGAGCTAGAGGCATCTTGAGCAATCATTTTCAGTAACATACCAATTTCCACCTAATACTTAAGTCAGTGTTTTATTATTTTTTAAGCAAGTATTTTCTGCAAGAACCTTCTTTTTGTGAACCTCTTTCCCACATTCTGCTTTTTCATCTTTGGCCTTAGGTTACCATAACTTTCTTGTGGTACTCTTGCTTTTTCCATGATCTGTTCCCGATGATCATAGGATTTATAGTCAAAAAGAACCTTAAATAGTTTCTAATACAACTTTCATTTTATTGATGAGGAAATTGAGGCCTAACAAATCCAAGTCACACATGTACTTAGTTGAGCTCAGTCATGCTGAATTAATTCATTCAGCAAGGATCTTTGGACTGAGACCAAGAATATTTCTCTTTATCTCATCTATATGTCTGTTTCTTATTTCAAACCTCAAGCTTCTCTCTCTGTCTGTCGGTCTGTCTGTCTGTCTGTCTCTCTCCCTCTAAGACAGACATTTCCAAAGTGCCCCAAAATTACTGACATTTGTTTCCCCATCCAAGTAATTGATTCTTGGGCTATTGCTGATGTTATATACATATATATTATGAATTTATATTCAGGTTTGAATAGTCATTAATTCTTCCAGATATTTTTATATTTTACAAAACAGCATCTTATTAAACCAAGTAAATTTCTAACTGAAGGAGGTGATGGTAGAGCTAGTATTAGGCAGATGGGGCAAAGTGGAGATAGTTTTGATCAGGTGGGCCTTTTAGTATTTCTCATCTACTTTCAGGAGGGGTATGGAGGTTACAAGTCTGTTCAAGGCACCAAGTCTCTTTAACTAACTCAGTAACAATGAAAATGTCTCCACATTCCCTTAGAACTCAGTTAAAACAGATTTAACAGCCAGGTAATATGGATTGCCAGAGCACATGGGAAATATTCAGAAAGAAAAAGGCAAAGGGCTACCTATATATTCAGGTAACCAACACTGGACTGGCTTTTTCTGTAAATTTTATAATATAGTTTTGTTGGACTTGTCATTAGATTATGAACTCTTTTTTTTTTTTTTGGCATCCCAAGCACTTAGCCAGGCACATACTAGGAACTTAAAAGTTTTATGACTTGAAAGTATATTCCTGGGTTAGTTTGTGTCTGCTTTGATATTCTTGAAAAGAGGAGATTTTCAGAGGTTAAAACTTGTGTTCAAAGTCAGGATTCCAGATTAAAAAAACATCTGTTTGAATTTAGTCAGCTGGGAGCACAGTGAATAGAGCATTGAGTTGGAGTCAGGAAGGCCTGAGTTCAAATTTGGTCCCAGATATTTACTAGATGTGTGACTGAGTAAATCATTTAACCTCTATTTGCTTCAGTTCCTTTTACTATAAAATAGGGATAATAGTAGCACCTACTTCATAGGATTGTGGTAAAGATTAAATGAGATAATATCTATTAAAGTGCTTAGCACAATGCCTAGTGCACAGTAAGTAGGTGCTTCGTAAATGCTTTTTTCATTCTACCTTTTCCTTTCCCAAATTAATGTTTTCCAACATTAATAATTTTATCAAATAATTTTATTATATGATCTAGTGAAGTCAGTACTTGAATAGAGATTTAAGATTTGTTCTTCATAAGATTATGCATTTGAAAGAGATCTTAGGGGTTTTCTCTTCCAATCTTTCATTTTATAAATTAGGATTATAGATCTAAAATTGGATGCAATCTAGTTCAACCTCCTCATTTTACATGCAAGGAAACTAAGGCCCAGGAGATTAACTAACTTTCTCAAAAAATGTTCAGTCATGTCTGAGTCTCTTTGACCCCATTCGGTGTTTTCTTGCCAAAGATACTGGAGTGGTTTGCAATTTCCTTCTCCAAATTATTTTTACACATGAGGAATTGAGGCAATCAGGGTTATAAGTGACTTGCCCAGGGTCAAACAGCTTGTAAGTGTCTGAGGCCAGATTTGAACTCGGGAAGATGAGTCATCCTGACTCTGTCCACTGTGGCACCTAGCTACCCTTTCTAAGATTGTGCATGGAATAATTAGCAAAGCCAAGATTGAAGGCCAAAGCCTCAGACTGCAAATCATGAATTCTTTCCCTAAAATCACAGATAGCAGTTTTAGTGTATTATGAAGATGCTTACATAATGCCAATTCCTTTAAGAAAGTGGAATTTTATTCATTTGAATTATTTTGCATTTGTGTTTAAAGGTCTCATGAATTAAATGTGGTTCTATGTCACAAAAGCACCTGATAGTATCAGGAAACTGAAGTTTGCATGATGGAAAGATAATTGAACTAGCTTTAATACCCATCCTTCATAAGCCTAATGGCTACTGTCCTACTAGCTAGCATTTCAGTTTTTAGTATGGGGGCTTTTAGTATGGGGACTTGTTCTATCTGCATATTTTCACACATCTGTTAGATAAATTCGACTTCCAAGGGATAACTCCAGAGAAGCATGGATCTATTTGCATGAACCAATATAGTGAAGCAGAGCTAAGAAAGCTATATGTATAGCCAGAAACATAACTGAAAAGGACAACCAGCACATGACAGTGAGAAATGAATATTGCAAAATTTGAAAGAATAGTTACAGACCCAAAGAAGAGACATGAGAAGATACCCCTGAACACTACTTTGTTAAGGCAGTGATTATGGAGTTTATGAGTCTGGATCTTTGCACACAATGTCAGATTTTTTTCAGTGTATTGATTGGTTTTGCTAATTTTTTTCTCTTTCATTTTTTGTTTTGTTTTAAAGGTTATGTCTGATGAAAAATGGCTCTCTGTGAAGAGAGAGACATTGACAGAGACAGACAGAGACATAAAGACAGAGAGACACAGAGCCAGATAGGGAATGACAGAATAACAGAGACCGAAAGATAGAGACAGAGTCAGAGAGAGATAGAGAAACAGAGAGGAGACACAGGGTAGAATTTATGGGAGTGGAAGTAAAATTCCCCAATAAAATAGATATCCGATCCACCCTCATCCTCTGCCAAAAAAAAGTTGTCTGTGAGGATAGTGGCATGGATTTTTGATATTCCTTCTAATGTGTAGACCACTGAGCAGAGCCCCCAACAGAAAAAAACCTTAATAGGATTTCATTTAGAGTTTTGAAAGACATTTTGTGGCCATTTCTAGTGTTCCAGTTCTCACAAGTTTCAGAAGAAAAAAACCCAACTTTTTATTATAAATAAGTGGGAATAGATGTGACGAACATGGCCTTATAATATTTCATATTCTAAAATGAGCAGATGGTGATGGAGGGATCCATTTATGGGAAAAGTTTAAAAGAATTTACTCATGACTTGGTTAAATGATGCATGAAACAGTGAGTCATATCCTCTGTTCCTTTATGGAAAGATTCCATACCCAGTCCTCCTTTCCAGTCCCGTATTGGGAGAGTGAAAGACATTTCTAGGCTTATTGCTGGTGATCTGAAAAGGGAAGGATGCATCTAGTAATAGGACTGAGCAGAAGAGTTACCGTAGCCACGTGTTTAAACTGTGCTTCAAGACCTGCGCCAGGCACATTTTGGCCTATGTACAAATTTGCCTTGGACTTTTCAGAAAAGCCCAAATATCCAAAATATGCATTTTAACAGCATCTCGGTGTCTGTTCTTTAAGGGAATACTTCTGGGAATTCCATTCACTTTTGTGCCTGATTGATTTTCCTGTTTACCTATCACTACCCTATGCCAACAGTCCTGGAGAGTCTACCTGGCCCACGTGCAGAAATTCGTGCATTGGTTTATAGATTATCAGCCTGTCGTATTACTGAAAGCAAAATCCTCCCCTCAATTTCTTTTGAATTATTTGGTGTCTCAAGTAGTCTTATTGTATATACACCTGACCAGTTCACGTGTTTGCTATCCACAATAAATGGACATTAAGCAAAAGCATTTTCAAATATAAAGCTAGCAGAACAGCATTCCTTGACTCCCACAGAAGCAAACAAGGCTTCTTGTTATATGCCCAACTGAATCAGATGCCAGGCTTTATTAGGCACCACTTGACTGCACCCTGCACAATCAGAGCTCACATTTACACAGTACCTTAAGGTTTGCAAAGAATTTTTTTTTCCACTTGCAGTAACCTTCTCAGGAGGAGATAAATGCCAGGATTATCACTTCCATTTTAGGGAGAGAAGAAGGAAGAAATGAAACAAGCATTTAATAAATTCCTACTATGTGCCAGTCACTATGCTAAGTGACTTTCACAACAACCCCGGGAGAAGATGCTATCATTATCCTCCTTTGGAAAACCGAGGCAGAGTAAGGTTAAATGACTTTAACAGGATCAAACAGTTAAGCTATGATTCACTGTTTCATGTATCATTTAGTCAAGCCATAAATAGATACTTTTAACACTTTTCCCATAAATGTTTCCGTTTGCTCATTTTAGGAGTGTGAAATATTATAAAGCTATGTTTGTCACATCTATCCCTGTTTATTTATAATGAAAAGGTTGTTGTTGTTTGTTGTTTTGAACTCTCGCCCAGAGCTCATGAATGGCTGAGGCTGAATTTGAACTCAGATCTGACTCCAAACCAATCACTTCATCTACTGTGCCAACTACCTGCCTCTTCGAGATGAATAAAATGAAATAAGACTTGAATTGATTTAGCAGTGGACGCAAAGCTAGACTTCGATTTGAGGCAAGATCTACCATTTAATCAGTTAATAAGCAATTATTAAGTGCCTACTATGTGCCAGGCACGGTACATAAACTTCCAACCCAGAATTATTTCTAGTTATCATACTCTCTCCTTGTGGGCAATGATACTTGAGTAATTAATATGAGAGTAGTATAAAAGTATGATGCTTCTGATTTAGGGAATAATACTATATTGCCAGAAGGCAACTAGATGGTATAGTGGATAGAGTGCTGGGCCTGAAGTCAGGAAGACTGATCTTCTTGAGTTCAAATCTGGTCTCAGATATTTACTGGCTCTGTGGGCAAGTCACCTAGCCCTGATTGCCAAACTTTTTCATCTGTGAAATGTGCAAGAGAAGGAAATAACAAACCACCCCAGTATCCTTGGCAAGAAAACCTGAAATGGGGTCACAAAGAGTCTGGCATGACTGAAACAATTAAGTGATAAGACAATATTATCAGAGAATAAACATAGAATATAAGAACTGGAAGAAACAATAATAATCTAAATTAAGAACAACAACAACAAAACACAAAACACTTAAGCCCAGAAAGATGATGTGATTTACTCAAAATCACACACAGCTATTGTCAGTGCTAGAGGTTCCCTGATTCAGGTGTTTCTGCTACCTGTACTGAACTCACAATACCTTTTGTTGAATTTTTTTTTGTTTTTGTTTGTTTGTTTGTTTGTTTTTGTTTTGCTGGGGAAGGGGAGGGAAGAGGAGGATAAGATCAGAGGAGAAAAGATCTGCTTGTTGATGAATGGCATCTAAGCCATGCCATGAAGGTTGGAACGTGTGACTGCAGACAGGTCATAACATCTTCTAGGATTGCTCTGTGAATTACAATAACACCTTATATTTGCATAGTTATACAGTTCCTCTGAATCGCTGAATCTTCAGTGTGAAAGGAATATCTGAGACCATAATATCCAACTTCATTAAGTTATTATAGAGCTCAAATGAGATCATGTATATAGAGTTGTTTGTAAACCTTAAAGCTATATTATTATTAAAACCATATCATTATTAAATTATTATTAAAAGCTATATTGTCATTATTGCTGGTATTGGTAAAATGACAAGAATCTTTTCTATCATATACTTCCAATGATCACCCATCCTTTGCTTGAAGACCTCTCATTTTCTTATCATCTTCATTTACATGATCTGATCTTCATAAGAACATTGTGGAAGGAATGTATTACAAGCCCATTTTGAAGGTCAAAGAAGGCAGAAACATCGATATCCTTTGAGCTTTGGCTCCGAAGAGACTGGTTTGATGAAAACAAAAGGAGTGAAAGGTTAACCCTGGGAGCATGCATGGCAAATCTCACCTCTGCTTTAAATCATTGATTAAACTGTGATAAAAAGAGTTGACGGACAAGGAAAATAAGTAAAGTGCTCAGGTGAAATTCTGCAGTGGAGCAGGTGGCTTCGAGTTATAGGCTGAGAGAATATCAGACTACCTAAATTTGAAAATGATCTGGAAGGAACTGATAGCGCAGGTAATAGAGAACACTGAGCCTGAAATCAGGTAGACCTGAGTTTCTGACGTTATATACTTAGTAGCTATGTGACTTTGGGCAAGTCATTTAGCCTCTGCCTTCCTTTCCTCACCTGTAAATTTGGAGTAATAGCACCTACCTCTCAGAGTTATGGGGCTTAACTGAGATAACAGTTATTTAAAAAAAATACTTAGTATAGTCCCTGCCATATCCTAGGCACTAAATATATAAATGCTGGTTTCTTTGTCTTCTATGTTTGGGGATTATACAGTTGCTTTTGTAAGAGAGGCAAAATGTTGGTTAGAGAGCTCGTCTCATTACTAAGAAGAACTGAGTTCAAGTCCTACTTCTGAAATATTGGCTTTGTGATCCTTAGCAAGTCACTTATTATCTCAGAACTTTAGGAAGTGCTGTCACACTAATGAATTAAGGAGAAGATGCCCACCTACATAGGTAGAGGAAGTTTCCGCATTGATACATAGCAGGTGGTGCATGGTGGATCTTCACCCATTCTTGTGTCTCATATTTTTTGCCTGAACAGTTGCAAACTTACTTAGTCCAACTTGACTCACTGTCTCTAACCTGTTTTCACACTGGACTAGTCTAGGTTCTCAAAGAAGGACCACCATCACATGGTCACACTCAAATATGCTCCAAGTCCTGGGGTAACAATGTTAAAAGAGAATGCACTTCCTCTACTCACCTCTTCTTTAGCTCTCCATATGTGTTTTAAATTTATACACACCAATCGTTCACTACTGTCACATTTAGATATTAAAACTGTTTAGTTAGTAATTAGCAAAAGAAATGTTGGAAGCCTATGTTAAGGGAATAATAAAAAGGGATAATAAAATACATTGCAACCTCCATATAAGATGGGGAGGAGAATCCCCTCTTCTACTCATTATCTTTGGAGTAGAGTGAGCACACATATGAAGCTAGCAGGACATCACAGTAGGTAGGAAAGGTCATCTACTTGAGGTAAATCACCATTCTGGATTGCAGGCTTTGATATCAATAATCCCTTTAGGCACATCTCTACCATACAGGCTCACTCCTCTGCTAACTGCTTGCCTGCTCATTCTCACCACTCTCTTGCAGGTCAAATCCTCTTGTTTTGTATTCCTGAACTGATGTAGCATTTATAAGCCTTTTCAACTTACAACCACCTTGAAAAGGGGATTGGAAAAGGGTTACACTATGGAATTGGCTACCAGTTCCCTTTAAGCCACTGAACTGCAAAACTTATCAGGCTGACTAAGTAAGACAAAGCAATGCAATCAAGTATTCACTTACCAGTATGTTATCTTGTCCAATCAAATTGTCACAGAGCTCAGAGTAAAACAGTTCAAGTTGGCTCTCTGGGAAAATCAAACCAGCCTAGCCACATCTTCACTCACCGGAATTCTGTGTCACCCAATTAAACCTCAGCATAACCGAAACTGCTGCAAAACATTTTCCTCTTTTCTGCTTTCCCCTCTCAAACTAAAGGAGGCAGTAAAATGCACCAGACATCCGCTAAAAGCCTCTCTCTGAAACTCCCTGAATGTTAATATCTGGAACAAAAACTCTTATCCAATGAGGTGAAGCCTGCTTCCAACCAATCAAGGATTGCACAACTGAAGTCTTTTCCTGACTCCACCCCCACCTCCCAGTTCACTGTTTCAGTTAACACTTCTTCACATAAAGCTTGGAAGGAGCAGATTGTAGATTGCTTACTGTATCTTTAATTTTCACTTGCCAGATTCTTCTTTTCAGTATCAGCCTCAGCCTCCTTTATGTTATTTTTTTTAAACTCTTAATTTCTGCCTTAGTGACAGCTAAGACAGAAAAGAAGGGCAAGGGCTAGGTAAATGGGGTTAAGTGACTTGCCCAGGGTCACATAGTTGAAGTGTCTGAGACCAGATTTAAACTCATATTTTGCAACATCAGGTCTGGGCCACTTGGTTGCCCCACTCCTGTACATTTTAGTGGCTCAAATGAAAGCCTCTTGGTCCTCAGTGGCTCAACTTTCATATAAATGGTAACAATTCACCAGATTCCCCCAATAAAATCAACAAAACCCATTTAGCATTTTAATTCAATAAATATTTATTAAGTGCCTGCTTTGTGACAGGTAATGTACTAAAATGCTGGTGATGCAAATAAAAAAAAAAGATAATTCTTGTTCTCAAGGAATGTACAATCTAATGGGGGAGAACAACACACAAAAAAAGCTGAAAAGAGGGAAGGTTCACTGGGCCACCAGCAGGTATGGTTTCCCATGCTGATGGAGAATGGAGATATCTATTCATATCCATGCAAATAAAGTTGAGAACCTTCTGTAATATTTTGAGAGGGATATAATGCTCCACCCTCCAGCCCTCTAGTCAGAAGAGAGGCAACTGTTGGTAAATTAAGGAGTTGAGTATCAAACCTGAGACAATCTCAGTGGTGAGGAAATTTTAGGGGTTCGGTTTTGCTGAGAGACCTCTCTCTTCAGATACTTACTTATATGATTATTTCTTCTTTAATTTTATTTCCTGAAGTCTTTGAATAGTTATAAGCAAATGAACCAAGGGACCAACATATCCTGCAGCTTTAAGGTTCCAACATAGTCCACATCTCATTCTATATCCTTGAAAACATATTTCATTGTACTCACATTTTCTCAGCTTAAAAAAATAAGGTTCTTTCTTTGTCCCTTTAAATCATTAAACTCTTCACACAACACAAAGTATTACCCACATATTTCACAAGGCAATCTGTCTTTATAATTACTCTATAGTTCTTTTTCTGTTCTAAGATACTCAAATCTCATCTGACAACTGTGTTTCTTCTTATACATATTTTTTGTAGTTTAAATTAAACAAAAATTATTTTCCTATTCATTTCAGGCATAAAAATGTTTATGTATAATAGAAGCAAAATCTTACATCCTTTGCCAGTTGGTGTAAGTGTTTTTCTCTTTTTAAAAAATATTTTATTATTCCTCTTCCCACAATTATACTGCTTGATTTTGGAGCAACTGGGTGGCTCAGTGGATTGAGACCCAGGTTCTATGTTCAAATCTGGCCTCAGATACTTCCCAACTGTGTGACTCTGGGCAAATCACTTAATCTCCATTGCCTAACCCTCATTGATTCAAAGATGGAAGGTAAGGGTTAAAAAACACACAAACCTGCTTAATATGGTAGTATCTTAAAGGGACAGTGCCTTTGTATATGTACAAATGAAATCATATGACTAGTTACTATCTTTATCTTTTAAGAATTCGCAATGGTGTTAACTTCATGGTTACTTCCTCCATGAAGCTTACCTTGATATATATGACAGACCCTGACATCAGCTTTCCCCCAATCATATAGTTTGTCTTACAACTCTAATGTTACTGATGCAATACTAGAAGGCACACAACAGACATTTAAATGTATATATTTTAAATAAATGACTGCATAATGCACCTGAATATTAAACAATGAAAAGAGAAATGCAGTGCTTAATCAGCCATTGCATTTCATGTTCTCCAGTTTTACTGTTATCTCACAAGGAACACAGGGCTTTTATTCATACTAAGGTTGATATAACAGCCTGGTGTACTGGAAAGAATATTGGATTGGGAGTCAGCACCAAGAATTCTGGGTTTGAATCATGCCATCCTGTCAAATATAGGATTTGTTTCACAGAAGAATGAGACTGATCAATAATTATTGTGGATTTTGAACCACATGTAGGGAAACTGACAAGTGTAAAAACCAAACCAAAACCACTTCTATAAAAACATAACACAGTGCCTGATGCATAGTAAGTATTTAATGAATGTTTATTGTCGATTGATTGAGAACATGAACAGAAATAGAAGAGTTGTAGGGCAAAGGTACAACCAAGTTTTAGTTCTCAGAGAAGTTAGTCACCAGAGACTCAAATGAGTCACATGGGAAGATGAAGATAGAGTCCAACAAAAGGATTTTAGAGAAGCTGCTCATAGATTTGACTCACATAGCTCTGCCAGGTTCTCCATCATTTCTAGTTGGTATGTGATGCCAAGGTTGCAGTGGCTTTCACATTATGGCAACTCACAGTGGCAAAGTTTAATTGTGATTCTTTAAGCTCTGTCCCCTGGGCAGCTAGGTGGTACAGCAGATAGAATGCCAGGCCTGGAGTCAGAGAGTTCAAATTCTGCCACAGACACACTAGTTATGTGACCCATGGCAAGTCACTTATCCCTGTTTGACTCAGTTTCTTCATCTGTAAAATGTACTGGACAAGGAAATGGCAAACCACTCCAGTGTCTTTAACCAAGAAAACCCCAAATGGGGTCATGAGTCAAACATAACTCAAATAACTGAACAACCACCACAACAAAACCTTGCCCTCCAAGTCAATGGTATGGGATTCTCTCCTTATTGGTATAGATGAATAACCTACCTTTTATGAGAGGGCTGGAGCAGAGTTGGTTAGATGGGTAAGAGCTATAGCCTCTGGTCCATTTGGAATTCCTTAAGCTTCAAGGCCTCTTTTGAACTCTTCAAGTAGTAAGTCATTTTCTGATATTTCCGGTTCTAAGCTTCAAAAGAGAGGGTGGAAGGAACCAGTTTTACTTCAGCATTCTGAAGATTCTAGGAAGACATGAGAGAAACTAGCAGGCTCCATCATGTCCCTATCCCCAACTTGCTAAAGCAGAAGCTTTGGGGAATTTTAGGGTGAGATCTAGAACTCTATATTAGTTGACCTAAATTATTTTGTTCTTCATGGAATGACTTCTTCACTCTATATTGTCTAGTATATATTCTCCTAAGTATAGCTTCTCTGATTTCTGTTTTGCTATGATTTGAATAAATGGGCTTCTTTGCTTTTCATTATGTGTGTTCATTGTGGAACTGGTATGAGAAAGATCAAGCTGTGTATGTAGAACTTGGGGTTCCTCTTCCTCCCAACAGTAATGATTACATGAACAGAAGTTAGATTGAACCCAATCATAAACCCGAAGACTAATAATATTTAAGATAGAAAAACTTTTAATTTGGCATACTCTGAGGAGAGCAGAATTGTGATTTCTGGACTCAACTTCCTGCTTCCCTTTTTGGCAGAAGAAAGTCTTTTTTTGATGGAAGGTAGGTGGAGTAGAGACTAGAGATGGCTCTTCTGTCTCCCTTTATGCCATATGACAATGGGGTCTTTTTTCCCTGCATAGTTTCCATCTCAATATCCCTGAAAGGGAGACACTAAGTGGTCAGTAAATCAAATAGGAGATGAAAGTATGACTTGAAAGTTTCTAGGAAATGTCAGGGAAAGATATAAGGCAGGAAAAGTAAATATGTCAGAGATAGCTTGCTGCAAGTGAACTTTATGGGTCATAGGTCATGGACTCAAGATGTTTTTGCGCTATAACATCAAGCTATAATACTTAATAACTATGTGACTGGATAAATCAATTTTTCTGAGCTTCATTTTCCTCATCTATGAACTAGGGGAAATAATCTTTTTTTTCTATCTAACTCAGATACTTTCTGTGGCATTGTATTTCATAGATTTAGAACTGAAAGGAAAGTTGATGGCCATCTAAAACATATGGACACATGCATTAATATATTCATATATATACATATATATATGTATATGTATACATATATATATATATATACCCAAATAAGTGAAAAATCATATGCTTCCATCAGTATTCTTACTCCAACAGTTCTTTCTCTGGAGGTGGATAGCATTCTTTTTCATAAGTACCCCAGAATTGTTCTGGATCATTGTATTGCTAAGAGTAGCTAAGTCTATCACATTTGATTTTTTCACAGAGCACTGAACCTGGAATCAGAAAGTCCTGAGTTCAAATCTGGTTTTAGGCACTCTAGCAGTATGACACTAGGGCAGTAGTAATTTTATCTTGTTTCAGTTTCCTCATCTGTAAAATGGGGATAATAATTATATCTATCTGCCAAGGTAACTGTGAGGATCAAATGAGATAATAATTGTAAAGTTTTTAACATAGTGTGTGGCACATAGTAAGCACTATATAAATGCTATTATTTTTATGATACACACACACACATATATAGAGAGAGACAGAGTCAGAGAGATAGAGAGAAAATGGAGAATGAGAGAATCTGTGACATCAGGATGAGAAGGTATAAAATTCAGGTCCCGGTGCAGGGATCAGGATTTATAATTCTTCTAGACTTCTAGAAAGAGGCTAGGTAAGACAATGAGGCAATGAGAGATCAGGAATGTGAATTACATCAACCAATAAGCATCTTCCCAAACATTTTCTATGTTTTAGGCACTGTGTTAAGCTCTGGGAATACTAAGAAAGGCAAAACACAGAAAAGTAGTCCCTGCTTTCAAGGGGCTAGCTTATTATTTAGACTCCAATGGTCTAGAGTAGGTTGCAGAGTAAAATAGAATTTTGGTATAATGACCTACAGGTAGACTCTGATTATGGCTTCATTCCTGAATTTCAGACTTCACCTCAAAGTAGTAAATACGTTTGTGAAATGAGCCTTTCAGGGCACTGTGGGTCATGCTTCCTAACTTGTTTACATGGTATTCATTCCTCAACTCCAGCAGCTGTTAAATAATTTTCCTCCAACATCTTGTCCCAGATGCTTCATGTCTTCAGTCTACCCTGAAACAATAGCTCATTCTTGCCTCAAATGCAGCAGAGCATGACATTCAGACTCAGCCTTCTGCTTCCTTGCCACCTTTAAATATGGGCTTTGAGATTTCTATGATCTGGAGAAAAAGACACCACCACCCAGAGCAAAACAACGAAACAGGAATTCTCCAGCTCTTGGCAAATGGTTCAATTTTTGTAAAGTCACAGAATTTCTGTGTTATAAAAGCACTTCAGAAGTTATCTGCTCTAACCTATACTTACCTGAAGAGAAATGTCCTTCGCAAAAGCCCTGACAAATGATCATCCAGTTTCAAACCTCCAATGAAAAGAAACTCACTACCTCCTGAGACAGCATATCTTCGTACTCTAGACACTTTTGGAAGGCTCCTAATAATCCATCATACTTCAACAGCCAGGAAAATTAAGAACTCTCTTCTTAACATATGCATATATGTATGGTTATTAGATTTTTCTAACCAAATTACATTGATTTATAAATCTGTTTATTAAAGGGTAAAGAGGTCTCTCTATTAATAATAGTAGTTTACTAATATTTGCATCTTAGAGGCGTATCCACTAGTTCAACAATTCTGAAGTTTTAGGGGGTTTCCTATACTAGTCTGATTTAATGAAAATAGTTCCTCCCATCCTTAATGTCTTGTGGGACATTGGATTTTTTAAAAAAATAAATTATATCTAGATTTTTGAGACAAAGGATTTAATATAACAAGAGACACTATATGGTTTAAGAAAACTGGATTGAGAATGCAAATGCAGTGAACACTTATTTGATAGCTGTTGTAATCAACATTGTACTTGGTGTGAGTGAGATTGAAAGTTAGAAAGCATTTAGTAAGCACCTATTGTCTACCAAGTATTGTGTTAGGCATTCGTATATAATATGCACATGTGATGTGTGTATGTGTACATATGTACATAGATGCATATAACACGCATATATATTTGCATGTGTGTATATACCCATAAAATAAAGACAAAGTAATTGGGAGCAGGATAAGATGTCATCTCTTCCCTCAAGGAACTTAAAATCTCTTTGAGAGATTAACTACAATGTAAAAATAAAAATAAAAAGATTGTTTCAGGTAATCTTGTTTCAGAAAGATTGTATTATTTTAACATTAGAACATAAATTGCTTATTGAACAGTTTTACTATAAAAGTCATTGAGTGACAATTTGGAATAAGGAAAACTGTAGTGGACTTTGACTTGAAATGCCTGAGGGGATGTTCTGACTTGTATAATTCCGAGGTGTGTGTGACTGAGCAAATAAATTAATCTTTTGGAGCTTCAGCTTTCTCAGCTGTACAAGAGTAGGTAGTTTCATGTCTGCAAAGAAACTGCTTTTAACAATCTTGAAGTATATGGAAATGTGGGTTTTAAGACTGAACCAATGATCACATTGATGTAGAGAACTCCTTTCCTCAGTCCAAGTTGGCTTGTCCTCTATAACTTTAGTCAAAGAGAGTGGATTAGCCTAGTGAGAGATTAAATCATTTTACAAGGTTCATACAACCAATATCTGTCAGAGGAAAGACTTAAGAACTTCTTTTCTCTGAGACCAGCTCTTCATAAAGACTAAATAAATATGGTAATTAGAAATATAAATTAATTAGAAACCCCTTTTTGCTCGACAATATATACAAAACTCAAAATTACTCAGCATTCACATTTGTAACATCATAATTAAATATAATAATGTCTATTTTATAGTTTATTAAATTCATTTATAGTTATTTCATTTAATTCTTATTACAGCTGTGTGAGGTAGGTCAGGTCATTCAATTAGGATTGCTCTCTTTATATAGATGGAAAAATTGATGTTTAGAAGGGTCAAATGATAATAGTATGTAATTAGCATGTTCAGGTTTGTACAGAACTTTATAAATATATCATTTTATCCTTACAACAACTCTAGGAGGCAGGTGCTCTCATGATGACCACTTTATAGTTGAAGAAATTGAGGCAGACAGATCCTAATTGACTTGGCCAAGGTCATGCATCTTAGTAAATGTCTCAGGCAGAATTTGAACTGAGCTCTTCTTGACTTTAGGTCCAGGGCTCTATTCAGTCTATTAGTTCTGGTCTGCCTTAAAAGTTTTATGTGTGCAATATCTCATTTGCTCTTCAAAATAATCTTGTGGCAGATATTATGGTCTCCATTTAAAAAGTTATTTCATTTTTTCCAATTCAATGTAAAAGCAATTGTAACATCTGTTTATAAAAACTTGAGTCCAAAATTCTCTTCTTCCTTCTCCTCCTCCTCCCTCCCTGAGAAGGCATGCAATTTGTTATAGATTATTCATGTGCAGTCATGAAAAACATATTTTCACGTTAGCCATGTTGTGAAAGAAAACACCAATTAAAAACAAGAAAAATACAATTTAAAAAATATGCTTTGATTTTCATTCAGACTCCGTAAGTTCTTTCTTTGGAGGTGGATGATATTTTTCATCATAAGTTTTTAGAATTGTGTTGGATCATTGTATTGCTAAAAATAGCTAAGTCATCCACAGTTGATGATCATATAATATTATTGTCACTGTATACAGTTTTTACTTTATGTAAATTCACATTTCACAAACTCAACTTTGCCATAAAGAATTCTGAAAGAAATTCACATTCTAAACTCCCCCCAAAACAAAACAAAACAGAAACATGTTAGCTTTAATGGGTAGTATTGTACTCTCTTTCTCTCTCTACTTCTATCCTTCCAGTCTGGGCTCCACCACCTACTACTCATCCCTCTCCTCCTCTCCCAAAACAACAACAACCCACCTCTTCAAGTGAAAGCAGAACAGACAAGGCAGAGAGGCTGCCACAGGCACTAAATCAGTGACTTGGCTTGAGACTGCCAGTGCCTAGAGGGAAGACCTTTGCTCCACACAGCCATCAGCTGTCCAGCCCTGCCTGGCTGTTTTCCATCTGTTTCCCATGTCCCCTGCATGTGGCCCATCCTCTCCTGTTCATGTCTATGTACAGCTTCAAGTGTTTGTCCTGCACCGTCCATCTTTCTCTTGATTGTGGCCAGGCCAACCATAATTGGCTCTTCCTTCCTCCTTGCGCTCTTGCTTCACTATTTCTGGCCTTCACATATCCTTGAACTGTGTACTGGCTCCCTCCTTCCACAGGTACAGCCCCCTTTCTCCTTCCTTCTCTCATTTCTCCTAGGCCAGTGATGGGCAAACTTTTTAAAGAGGGGGCCAAAGGAAATGTTCATCTGTCAGTGTGTTTCTAAGGCAACTCTTTCGAAGTTTCATTGTATTGTATCCTACTCATTGTATTCATCAGATTAGGAATAATGTCACAGCCAGATAGAACATTTCAGGGGGCTGCACCTAGTCTGGGGGCCGTAGTTTGCTCATCACTGCCCTAGACCATGGGCAAATTTGTGTAAGATAAAAATCTTTTTACATAGAGATCTATGGAACAGCCTACTTGCATAAAGCAATAATGTTCTGTACAGTGGTCTCTTGGTTCTGCTTGTTTCACTTTGTATCAGTTCACATAAGTTTTTCCAGGTTTTCCTGAAACCATCCTGCTGATCATTTTTTATAGCACAGTAATATTCCACCACAACCATATACATAACTTGTTTAGCCTTTCCCCAATTGATGGGTTTCCCCTCAGTTTCCAATTCTTTGCTACTACAAAAAGAGTTTACATTGGTCCTTTCCCTTTTTCTTTGATCTTTTTTAGATGCAGGCCTATTGGTTATAGTACTAGGTCAAAGAGAATGCATAGTTTTATAGTCCTTTAGGTATATTCCCATTTGCTCTCCAAAATGGTTAGATCAGGGTACAACTACACTAGCAGTGCATTAGCATCCCATTTTTTCTACTTCTCCAACATTTGTAATTTTCTTTTTCTGTCATATTATGTGGTACCTCAGAATTGTTTGAATCTTTCTAATCAGTAATGATATAGAGAATTTTTTCATATGATTATAGATGGCTTTTATTTTTTCTGAAAACTGCCTGTTTATATTCTCAGTCCCTATTTTGAAAACTTTTTTAGGCTGAAAGAAATCTAGTGATTTGTTCATGGTCACATGACAGTTGTCTTCCAATATCTCAAGGGCTATCAAATTGAAGAGAAATTAGACTTACTCTATTTGGCCTCAGAAGGTAGAACTAGGCTTAATTCCAAGAAAAAAATCTTAACAATGATTCCTGTACAAATATAGAAAAGGGCTGTCTTGGGAGATACTATATTCTCTCTTATTATTGGCTTCAAGCAAAGGCTAAAACATCACTTGCCAGGTATATTGTAAAGGAGTGAGTGACTTGAGCACTTTGGGTCTCATCATTTGTAAAAGAAAGAGATTGACCTCAAATCACCCTTCCATTTCTAAATCTTTAAACTGGATATTTCTATGCAGCAAACAGAGCACTGAGCCTGGAGTCAGGAAGACCTGAGTCAAATCCAGCTTCACACTTACTAACTTTGTGACCTTTATGGTTTGTGTTCACACTTACTAGCTGGGTAAATCATTTAATCTTTGTCTGCCTCAGTTTCCTCAACTACAAAATGAAGATTAATAGTATCTATCTCTCTGGGTTGTTTTAAGGATTAAATGAAATATTTATAAAGTGCTTAACACAGCTTAATAAAAGCTTATTTTCTTCTTTTAGAAGTATTAGATACAGCATTTCCCCTAGTTTTCATTTGATTTCCTTAAAAAACCAATAAAACTAAGGTTAAGAAGTACATTTCTCTATACCAGCTTAAGAAGGAATATGAAGGATACCTGAAAAGAATGGAAATCAGAATTGAGCAGAGTTGGACACGGGGTGAGGTGTGTGTGTGTGTGTGTGTGTGTGTGTGTGTGTGTGTGTGAGAGAGAGAGAGAGAGAGAGAGAGAGAGAGAGAGAGAGAGAGAGAGAGAGAGAGAGAGAGAAGGAAACTCATCCATGCATCCATGTCAGGAGGCAGAACTTTGAAAGAATGCCATGCAGATGATAAAGTGAAGACAATTAACAAATTGGAAGCTCTAACCTTGAAACTAATAAAGCAAAAAGTAAATATTTAGAGATTTTCCTTAAGAAGGCTGAACTAGATAGTGTGAAGAATAAGACTTTATTGACATGATAAATTGGGTTCACAGAAACTTAGAGGTGCTACTTCATCTATTAAGAAAAGAAGAGTAGTGACATTTAGTGATACCTAAAATACAGGTTTGATTATATTATCCCCTTACCTGAATTCAGAAAACTTCATCAGCTCCCTATATTACCTCCTGTATCAAATATAAATTTCTCTAGTTTCAANAGAGAGAGAGAGAGAGAGAGAGAGAGAGAGAGAGAGAGAGAGAGAGAGAGAGACAGAGAGAAGGAAACTCATCCATGCATCCATGTCAGGAGGCAGAACTTTGAAAGAATGCCATGCAGATGATAAAGTGAAGACAATTAACAAATTGGAAGCTCTAACCTTGAAACTAATAAAGCAAAAAGTAAATATTTAGAGATTTTCCTTAAGAAGGCTGAACTAGATAGTGTGAAGAATAAGACTTTATTGACATGATAAATTGGGTTCACAGAAACTTAGAGGTGCTACTTCATCTATTAAGAAAAGAAGAGTAGTGACGTTTAGTGATACCTAAAATACAGGTTTGATTATATTATCCCCTTACCTGAATTCAGAAAACTTCATCAGCTCCCTATATTACCTCCTGTATCAAATATAAATTTCTCTAGTTTCAAAGACCTTCATAACCTAGTCTTTTTATATTTTTCTAGCCCTTTTCTTCTTTAATCCTTTTCAGGTATTTTGTAAACCAAAGATATTGGATTCTTTATTCTTTCTCCTACATGATAATCCATCTTCCAATTTTGAGCATTTTCACTCATTGTCCTCCAAGCATGGAATTGTATTGCTTCTCATCTTTACATCCTGTATTCCCTGGTTTCCTTCAAAGCTGAAGTAAAGTCACATTTCTAGGAAGATTTTTCCAGTCCTTCTAATTGTAGTACTTTTCTCTTGAGATGACCTCTTCTCCTACCTCTCTTTATTCTGTACATACGTTGCTTACCAGGGACTAGTTTTTGCTTTTCTTTGTATCTCTGGTGACTGAAACATTAAATGATGATTGACTAAATGACTGTCTTCCTTTTCAGGGGCACAAAGGTAGCTATTTGTTGATTCAATAACAGTTATAGAGATATCTGTTATCTTTTGCCTTTCTGAGGCATGTATCTAAGATGTAATAGATATCCTCCAAGATTTATCAAAGTGGATGACATCTAAGTACTTTTGGTGATCCATGTGGGCACAAAAATAGTCCTGCTAGAAGGAATCTAGATAGTATTAAGAAATAATTATTGTCGAGCAAATATATGAAGGCCGTGGGGCCAGGTTGTATTTTCCTCACACTACACAGAAAAGGCAAAGAATACAGAAGAGAAAAGCCAATTTGGGAAGTGAACAACTTGGTGAAGAAGGTGGTATCTGAGAATGAACTTTGGATTTTCAGTGAAAGGTTTTAAATATAAGGATTGCAGATTCCTGATGATAGATAAAATATAACCAATGGGTTGGCTTATTAGAATGTGTTTGCTTGGTATTTTGTAACTATATTAAGAAAGCTTTAAGGAAGGATGGGAAGTGAATCCTTATCCACAAAAAAAGATGTCAATAAAAAGAGTTGTTAATCTGAAATCTTTGGATCCCTTAGGGGCATGAGGATAGATTTTAGAAGGTCCATTATATTGGATAAAAATATATACTTTTATTTCGCTAATCTCTAAATGGAATTTAGTTTTTCCTCCAATTATTTTAAAAATATTTTCCCATGTTTACATGATTAATTTTCATTCCCCCTTTTCTTACCCCCTGCTCCCAGAACTGACAAGTAATTCCACTAGGTTATACAAATATTGGCTCTTGATACACATTTCCATATTATTCATTTTTGCAATAGAGAAATCTTTTAAAACCAAAATCCCAAATCATATGCCTAAATAAACAAGTGATAAGTCATATGTTTTTTGTCTGTGCCTCTACTTCTTCAGTTCTTTCTCTTGATGTGGATAGCATTCTTTCTCATGAATCCCTCAGGATTGTCCTGGATCACTACATTGCTACTAGTCCATTACATTGAATTATTCCACAATGTTTTACTTTCTGTGTACAATGTTCTCTTGGTTCTGATTATTTCACTCTGTATCAGTTCATGGAGGTTCTTCCAGTTCTTGAAGAAATCCTGCAATTCATAATTCCTTAAAGCACACTAGTATTCCATCATCATCATATACCACAATTTGTTCAACCATTCTCCAATCAGGGGACAACCTCTCATTTTAATTTTTTTGCCACTACAAAGAGTGTGGCTATGAATATTTTTGTACAAACCTTTTTTATTATCTCTTAAAGGTACCTACCTGGTAGTGGTATTGCTGGATTAAAGGGCAGACATTCTTTTAAAACCCTTTGGACATAATTCCAAATTGCCTTCCAGAATGGCTGGATCAATTCACAACTCTACCAGCAATGCATTAGGGTCCCAATTTTGCCACACCCTCTCCAACATTTATTATTATGCTTTACTGTCATATTAGCCAATGCGCTAGGTATGAGGTGGTACCTCAGAATTGTTCTGATTTGCATTTCTCTAATTATGAGAGCTTTATGATACTTTTTCATCTGCTTATTGATATTTTTTTATTTCTTTATCTGAAAACTGTCAATTCATGTCCCTTGACCATTTGTCAATTGGGGAATGGCTTGATTTTTGTACACTTGGCTTATAAATTTGAGAAATTAGACCTTTTTCAAAGGTTTTTGTTATAGAATTTTTTCCCAATTTGTTTCTTCCCTTCTAATTTTGGTTGCATTGGTTTTGTTTGTAAGAAAACTTTTAAATTTAATGCAATCAAAGTCATTCATTTTATATTTTGTAATGTTCTCTATTTCTTGCTTGGTCTTATATTCCTTCATTCTCCATAGATCTGACAGGTATACTATTCTAAGTTTGCCTAATTTACTTATAATCTCCCTCTTTATATTTGTCATTTACCCATTCTGAATTTGTCTTGGTATAGGGTATGAGATGTTGATCAAAACTTAATCTCTCCCACACTGTTTTCCAATTTTCCCAGCAGTTTTTGTCAGTGAGTTTTTGTTTAAAAAGCTGGGATCTTTGAGTTTATAAAATACTATCTTGCTGAGGTTATTTGCCCCAACTCTATTGCATTGATCCACCCATCTATCAGTACCATTGTTTTGATGACCACTGTTTTCTAGTAAAGTTTAAGATCTGGTACTGCTAACCCTCCATCCTTCACATTTTTTATTAGTTCCCTTAATATTCTTGATCTTTCGTTCTTCCAAATGAACTTTATCATTATTCCTAATTAGGAATTTCATGTGAACTGGAAAGAACTCCAGGATTGATGCAGAGTGAAAGGAGCAGAGCCAGAAAAACATTGTACACAGAGACTGATACTCTGTGGTAAAATTGAATGTAATGGACTTCTGTACTGGCAGCAATGCAATCACCCAAGACAATTCTGAGGGATCTATACAAATTTTTTTTTTGGTAATTTGATAGGTATGGCACTGAATAAGTAAATTAGTTACGCAGGATTGCTATTTTTATTATTTTAGCTAATCCTACCATGAACAATCAATGTTTTCCCAATTGTTTAGATCTAGTTTTATTTGTGTGAAAAGTATTTTGTAGTTGCGTTCATCTAATGCCTGAGTTTGTCTTGGCAGATAGATTCTCAAATATTTTGTATTACCTAGAATGATTTTAAATGGAGTTTCTTTTTCTAATTCTTCTGCTGAGTTTTGTTGGAAATATATAGAAATTATGATGATTTATATGGGTTTATTTTGTAACCTGCTACTTTGCTAAAGTTATTCATTATTTCCATTAGTTTTTTAGTTGATTTTCTAGGATTCTCTAGGTATACCATCATATTATCTGCAAAGAGTGATAGTTTAGTTTCCTCATTGCCTAATTTGATCCCTTCAATTTCTTTTTCATTCTCTAGAAATGCTTCTGATAGCATTTCTAGTACAATATTAAATTGTAGTGGTGATAATGGGCATCCTTGCTTCATTCCTGATCTTATTGGGAATGCTTCTAACATCCCCATTGCAGATGATACTTGCTGATGGTTTTAAATAAATACTGCTTATTATTTTCAGGAAAGGCCCTTTCCCCCCATACTTTCTAGTGTTTTCAATAGGAATGGGTATTGTATTTTGTCAAAGGTTTTTTTTTTTATCTAATGAGGTAATCATGTGATTTATATTATTTGTGTTATTTTGGTCAATTATGAAGATGGTTTTCCTAATATTGAACCAGCCTTGCATTCCTTGTATAAATCCCACCTGGTCATAGTGAGTAATCCTTGTGATAACTTGCTGTAGTCTTTTAGCTAGTATTTTATTTAAGATTTTTGCATCTATATTATAAGAATGAAGAGAGCCTCTGCCAAAACTGTAATAATAATGATAGCCAACTGATCAATGTTCTGATAGAATGGGAGAGAGAGAGTCTATATGATGAGACTCTCTTCTAGCTCTCCCCTCTGCCAAATATACACTGGTAGACTTTGAGGGGATGTCACCCCAAAACTGGGTAACCTGGATAGTCATGCTACCCCATAGGAACTGAGGGAAAGGCTTCCCTAAAAGATGAAGTATGGGGTACCCCTATCTGATTCTGAATGAGGGTGGGGTTCACACAACCTCCCCTGAGGTCAGCCAACTTCACAGTGGGTGGTCTGGCTCCAAAATGGAGGCAGCTAGACCAAGCTGTGGTTCCTTCCTCCCTTGTTGTCTCTCAGGCACTCTGGAATGCTATCTGACTAATGAATGGCTTTTATTATTCACAGTTCAGGGGTTGTGGAAAGGAGTGAAGGGCAGAGGGATTTTGGGTGCCCTCTTCTCTATTATTATGGAGTCTCTCACTTAGGAGGGAACCTTTGGGGTTCCCACTCCCAAGCATCTCCCCCTACCTCTTCTCCTTCAGATTCTATTTCTATTTTTATCCTTTTCTATAATTGTAAGTTAGACCAGAAAGGGTCTCTCAGCAAGGTTGGGTAACGGGGGAAGGAGAGTAAGAGATCGCTCCCAAAATGGAGTCCAAAAACTTAGCTGACTCATTGGTTGAAGTCTTGATGGGTGAGAAGTGACAGAATGGCTGACCAGGGAATCTGGGTTTCAGTGTCCAAAGAATGATCCTCAGGAAGCCCTCGGGACTGAGTCTGAGCTGGGATATCCACCTCCTCCCTCTCACAGACCCCACAGGAAGCCTCCTCCTCCTTTTCTCCTCCAGAGAATTCCCAGATTTCCCATTGTTTCAACCATCACCAACTGCCCCCAACTGTCAGCCACTCCTCTGGCTCCTTTTGTCCCATCCCCCTTGCACAAATCCCATATATTCATTAAGGAGACTGATCTACAGTTTTCTTTCTCTGCTTTTGGTGTTCCTGAGTTAGGAATAAGTACCATAGTGGTGTCATAAAATAATTTTCTAACACTCCTTCTTTGCTTATTTTGTCAAATAATTTGTAGAGTATTGGATTAGTTGTTCTTTAAATGTTTGATAGAATTCACTTGTGAATCCATCTGGCCCTGGGGAAATTAAGAAATATCTGAAGAGAGTAATGTGAATATATAGGGAACTCCTCATGCAACTTAGATTTTTAAAATGTATGTATAGAAGATTTAAGCAAGGACATGTAAAAGAAGATGGTTATGTGTAAATATAGTTTTTAGGTGTGGTAAAGCTCAGAGTGAGATGATACTGACAATGCAAAATAAAGACAACTGTAATATATATATATATACACAATTATAATACATTATACATATATTGAAGGAAATAGAAGGCATAAGATCACTTCCTAGTGTAGATGATAATAAATGATAACAGAGAAAAAAGATCTTATTTTATTTCTGTTTTCCCTGCAAAAGAGAATGACCTTCATACTGGAAATAACTGGACAAAATTGGCTAACAGGGAATTGGTAATCATTAAGGGATATCAAGAAAGTGAGAAAGTGCTTAATTTACCCTTCATGAATTTATTATCTGGTCAAGATGAATCTCATCCTTGAATGACAAGTGAACTAGTTAATATGATTGCTGAGTTATTGTCAGTGATATTTGAAACATCATGAAGAATGGAAGAGATATCTCAAGACTGGAAAAAAAGCAAAATAAAGTCCAAACTATAGACGAGCCAGCTTAACTTTATTTCCTAGTAGACAAATTTTATAATGCATTATTTAAAAGTAGATAATGACTATATAGAAAAGGAAACATCATTATAAAGGGGCGATCTAAATTTATCAAGAATAGGCCAGACTAGGTCAGGGCAGACAACCATTATTTCTTTTTTTTTGACAAGGTTACTAAGTGAGTTGATTAAAAGAGTTCCATAAATATAGTTTTCCCTCAATTTTATTAAAGCATTTCATAAAGTTTCTCAAACTTTTCTTGTGAATAATACAGAGAAATATGAATGGATCATAATGGCTGTCTGAACTCAAAGAGTATTCCTAAGTGCCTCAATATCAGCTTGTCAGGACATCTCTAGTGTAATGTCTCAAGCATTTGTGCTATTTGATATTTTTATCAATGACCTGGATAAAGGCATGTTTAGAATCCTGATTAAATTTACAGATGACACAGGGAGAGACAAATAATCTACT
This sequence comes from Gracilinanus agilis, assembly GCF_016433145.1. NCBI lineage: Eukaryota > Metazoa > Chordata > Mammalia > Didelphimorphia > Didelphidae > Gracilinanus > Gracilinanus agilis. The sequence goes on along the minus strand of NC_058133.1, from coordinate 318,287,745 downwards.
GGATGACAGAGTCAGAATCCAAAAAGACATTGAAAGATTAGGACAATGAACTCAATTGAAAAAATATGGAAGTTAATAGGAGTAAAAAAATTCTTGTAATTGAGATATAAAACAATCTTAAAAGTACAGTATGAGAGAGACATAGCAGTTTATAAAAAAATTAGGATGGTCCCAAAGTGCAGATACCATTAATTGGGGGAACTGGCAAACTAGTTTTTATAGACAAATGTAACAGAATGTTAGTATAATGTAGTACACACATAAGAAGTGACAGTGAATATGAAGAATTCAGAGAAGTGTGGGAAAACAAATAAAAACTCACTGATGTAGTTTGAAACAAGAAGAAAAAAATAAGATACCTATAATAAATATAGATGGAGAAAATAATAATAGCATGTCATTATATTATCCAAATTTGGCCCTGGGAAAGAGTTGAGAAATAGACATCACTACTTTCATTGTGGAAATTAGGGACTGTGGATTTGGAATTCTGTATGTGTTTTCAGACATGGTTGATGTGTTGCTTAGTTTTGACAGATTGATTTTTTCCTTCTTTCTATTTATTCTTTTTTAAAAGGAATGGTTTGTTTTTAGCTTTGGAGAGAAAGATACAAAAAAACCAACCCTTACTTCTAGGTGTTTTAGTGGACCATAAGTTCACTATGAATCAACAGTGTGATGTGGTAACCAACAAAACTAATGTGATTTTGGGTTTAAACAAGATAGCTTCTGCAATTATAGGGAAAGAACATTAATCTTAGATTCCTGAGTCCTGCATTGGAATCCTAGCTCTATCAAAAATAATTAAGTGGTCTTCTAGGTTAAGATGGCTGCAGAGTAAAACAGGGTGCTTTATTCTCCTCACCACTGACTACCAGCATACCTCCAAAGGACAAAAAAAAAACAAATCCAGATGAACGAAGGGACCCAACAATAGGGTGCAGTATCAAAAGTATGTGGGATTTGGGCATTTCCACACCATGGGGGGGGAATATCTCCCATTAAAACGTGAGCTGATCAACCCTCCCCTACCTCATCCACAGTAGCAGAGTCAGAGTCTGCACACCAGAGTTAGAGTTAGAGTGAGAGAGGGGCAAAATTTAATTTCTTGGCAGCTAACACCAGGAGCTTGCCCCCTGAGAGCAGCTAGACTTAAGACCCCAGAAGGCTAGAGAGTGCAGCCCTTGGGCGTGGGAGAAGAACTGAGAGAGGCCTAGCAGACAGTGGAAGCCAGGGGACTTGAAAAGTAGCCTCAGGCAAAAACTGCTCCTTAGCTCTATATACAGAGAGCTTGCCTGCCTCACTCAGACTTCTGTCATAGAAAGAAAAACCAACATAATGATGATAAGCAAGGCCCTAGAAATAACCACCAAATAGAAAAAGAAAAAATACTCTAACACTTGATAAATTTTGCACAGAAAAAATCCAGAAAGCAGAGGAGGACAAACAAGTAAAGACATCAAAACCTTCTCCCCCAAAATGAAAATTTGTCACAAGCTCTTGAAGAGTTCAAATCTGAGATCATGAGAAAGATAGAAGAGATCTGGCAAGAAAAGTGGGAAATAGTTCAAAAAGAAAATAACAGTTTAAAAGGAAGAATTTCACAATTGGAAATTGAGGTTCAGAAATCAAATGAAATGATAAGCAAATTGAAGACCAGAAATGACCACTTGGAAGCCATGAAGAGCCAGATAGACCAGACCGAAAAGGAAAACCAAAAGATTATACCTAAAAACCAGTCTTTAAAGGCTAGAATTGGGCAAATAGAAGCCAATGATCTCACAAAAGAGCAAGAATTAATAAAGCAAAGTCAAAAGACTGACAAAATAGAAGGGAACATGAAATACCTCAATGAGAAGATGACAGATCAAGAAAACAGGTTTAGAAGAGACAACTTGAAAATTGTTGTTCTTCTGGAAAAATTAGAGACAAATAGAAATCTAGATATCTTACTACAGGAAATTATCCAAGAAAACTGCCCTGATGTCCTTGAACAAGAGGGCAAAAGAGACATTGAAAGAGTAGAACATCCTCTACACTAAATCCTCAAGAGCCACCCTCCAGGAATGTAATAGCCAAATTAAAAAGCTTCCAAGTTAAGGAGAAAATATTACAAGAAACCAGAAAGAGACAATTCAGATATCAAGGAACACCAATCAGGATTATACAGGATCTGGCAGCCTCCACACTACAAGACCTGCAAGGCTTGGAACATGATATTCAGAAAGGAAAGAGAATTAGGTCTACAATCAAGGATCACCATCAAAACTGACTATATACTTCCAGGGGAAAGTATGGGCATTCAACAAAATAGAATGGAAATCCAAGTATTTGCACAGAAAATACCAGGACTAAATGGAAAATTTGATATCCAACCACAAAAAACAAGAGAAACATGAAAAGGTAAATAAGAAAGAGAGGAGAAAGAAAGAAGACTCTTTTTTTAAAATTTGCTTCTTTAAGGGCTTCAATAAAATCAAATTATTTGTATTATAATATGGAGAATTGTTATGTGTAATTCTAAAAAAATGTATTCACTATTATAGTAATTAGAAGAATTAGTCATAGGGAGAGGTTGGAGATCTAAATGGTCTAAGATGATATGGGGGAAAAAAGGGGGTGGGGGAATAGAAGATGGCACCAAGAGAAACTTGAAGGAATAAGAAAAATAGGATAATCTATTCCACACAAAGATGGCATGAGAAGGGGAGGGGATGATTACTATTATAAGAAGAAGAGGAAGAGAGTGTTAATAGGAAATACTTAAACCTTACTCTCAGTGGAATTAATCCTGAGAAGGAAGATTAGCTATATCCATTGGGATATCAGATTCTATCTTACCCTATGGAAAAAATCTGAAGGGATAAACCAAGGAGAGGCAGTGGGGTAGGGAGTTCAAAAAGGGAGGGGAATAGAGGGGAGAGGAAATTCATTAGGCCTTAAAAATAATGAGAGGAAAAAGGAAGGGGGTGAAAAGGGAAGTAAACTAAGGAAGTGGATAAGGGGGACTGATTTAAAACAAACCCCACTGGTTTAAAAGGAAATAGTATGAGAAGAAAGGATAGAACTAGGAGAGGATACCAAAATGTTGGGAAAAAAATAGCTTATAATTATAACTCTGAATGTGAATGGGATGAACTCGCCTATAAAACAGAAGCAAATAGCTGAGTGGATTAGAAAACAAAATCCTACAATATGTTGTCTACAAGAAACAATGCAAGAATCCAGAGCAAGGCCGAGGGACTTATGAGAAAGAAAACTAGCCACATTCAGAGGAAGAACTGTGAGAGTAGAAACACAGAAGAAAAAAAACTGCTTGAACACATGGGCTAATTGGGGATATTACTGGGGATGTAGACACTAAATGATAACTCTAGTCCAACTATCAATAATATGGAATTAGGTCTTAATCAATGATACATGTAAAACCCAGTGGAATTGTGCATCAGCTAAGGAGATTTAGGGAGTTTGGGGGGAAAGGGAAAGAACACAAAACATGTAACTATGGGAAAATATTCAAAATAAAAAATTTTAAAAATAAAAAAAAATTCTGTGACTTCTAAAGTTCCTCATCTATTAATTTAGGGAGCCAGTCTAGATAACCTTAGATACTCCTTCCAGTTCTAACTCTAAAATCCTATGAAAAAATGAGTTGGTGGTCATGCTATACTCTTTGTTCAGATCACATCTCTAATAATTCATTTGTTTTTGGCCATCACAGTTTAGGAAAGATGTTAACAAGCTGAATAACATGCAGTAGAGGGCAACACAGGTAGTGAAGAGATCTGAGTATATGTCATGTGAGTATGAGAAGGATTAAATATATTTAACATGGAGAACAAAGGATATCAGGAGAACATAATAATTATAAATATCTGAAGGACTCTTATTTTGAGGAGGGATTAGATTTATTCTGTTTGTTCTCAATGACAGATCATGAAAAAATGGGTGGAAATTGTAGAACCAAATTTGAGCTTGATATCACAAAAAAGTTTCTTACAATTAGAAATATCCAAAATTCACCTGCTTCAGAGAAATAGTGTGTTCCTTCTTGTTGGAGGCTTTAAGAGAAAGAGGTTTGATAACTCCTAAAAGGCAAACTACAGTGGGGATTCTTTTTAGAAGGTGTTGGACTCAATGGCTTCTGAGGGCCATTTCAACTTTTAAATCTTGTGATTTGATAATATTTTATCTACCCTTTCCCCCTCTACACATCACTGCATCTTATCATCCAAGTTCCCTTATGTAACAGACTGATTGAACTTAAATGAAGAAAACCAAGCAAGGCATGCACCTCTGAGGTAGAATTCAGAACAAGCCCAGGAAGAATCTTGAGGAAATGACTGTTGGGGAGGAGTCAGAGTGAAGAGGGGATTCTGTCGAAGATATCCCAACTGCCACACTCCTCACAGAATCTTGGTTGGGTCAGAGAGGGAGGTGAGTGGTGGTATTCCTATGAGAACCTGGTCCTCCTGAACTCCCAAAATAGAGGATTTCCTTGAGCAACACAACTGCTATAACTAGCCATTCATCTCAATTGATCTACCAACATCATTTGTCATCTGAGAAGAGATAAGCATAGCAGTTTCTCCATTTGGCCAAGGAGCCTGGACTCCCTTGGGGGAAGTGGGCTCTGAGGGTTCTTCTGAATCTGCTTTATCCACAACCTAATTATTCCCTCAGTTTAGTTAATTAGTTTATAGGTTAGGAGTTACTGAGACTTGAGACAGTTACTGGACAAGAGCTACAAAAGAAACACAGGACTGCTCATCCCAGAGAGAGAAACTTACTTTGATAGAGAAACTAATCCCTTTCCCTCTCTCCTGAATCCCCACAATCCTTCTCTTAATCCTTGAATCCCTCTAACCTCAAATAAATCCCAGTTTAGTTACTTTAGTCAGAGTTTGGGAAAGTGATTTGGGAGTGGGTGGTGTGTTGGGTGACTGAAGGGTGGAAAAGAACATTTTATTCCAGTTTGGAGGGAGAACCATTTGGAGGGACTGGGGTGGGGGAGGCGGGCTTTAGCTTACATCAGTGGCTCTGGGTACTGGACAAAGTTCATTTAGGTCTCAATCAATTTCTAACACATTCCTTTATCGTCTCCTCAACAGCCTTACTACTTTCTTCCCAGTAGGAGGGGGGAGTGAGTAGCTTTGGCCCACATATTCTAGTCAGGTGGGGATCACCAGGGCACACCCCATCTATCCTCATACACTTATGTAGTAGCTCAACTGGGACTAAAATAAAGGCCTCTTAAATCTCACATTAGTATTCTTGACTATATGTTATCTTACTTCTTGATTCAATTTGTCAAATGCCTCCAACATTTAATACCTTTTCATATTTGTTTAAGGATATTTTTGGTGGCAAACTTTTACTTTAACATTGCATAGATTTCCCACTATATCTTTACCTTTCCAACATGCTCAAGAGACATCTCATATAATTTTTTAAAAATGTTAAGGTATATATTACTGATTTAATTAATTCCAAATTATGTGTAACAATGTCATAATATTCATTAAGATTGAGTTTCAAATTCTATCCCTCTCTATTTCCTCTTCTTTTAATCTGAGTAATTTATATTTTTGTAAATATTAATTCATTTAACTTAGGTGGCCAGATTTACTGTCACATAATTGGATAAAATAACTCCTAAAAATTGCTTTAATCTCATCTTCAATGGTAGCTGCATTTACCCTTTTTATTGTTGATACTATTAATTTTGTTCTATTCTTTTTGTAAAAAAGTAAACAATGGCTTATGTATTTTATTATGATTCATTTTTATACAAATAGTTCATAGTTTTATTTATTCAGTTTTTTAAACCTTCATTTCTATTAATCTTTGATTTTCAGGATTTCCATTTTTGTATTTAATAGGGGATTTAAAATTTTATCCTTTTCCTAGCTTGTTAGTTGCAAGATCAATTCATTAATTTAGTCTTTCTTTTTAAGATTGATTTAAGTATTTTGAGATATACATTTTCACCTTAGTATTGTTTTGGTTGCATCCAACAAATTGTGTATGTTGTCTCATTATTGTAATTGTCTTTAATAAAAGTATTGTTTCTATGATTTGTTCATCAACCCATTTATTTTTTTGTAAAAAACATCCTTACTTTATGCCTTAGAATAAATACTATTTACTAGTTCCAAGGCAGAAAAGTAGTAACAAATAGTATAAAAATAATAAGTGAATGAATTTATTATGGATATAAACTGATTAGATACTCTGCTTGCTGTGCTTACAAAGTATCTTCAGTTACTGAAGTGAAGCTCATAAGTGAACTTCTCTTTAGGGCCAACACTAAGGAGACTCTTGCTATTCAAAAATAAACTATTTATTGAGAATATAAGGATATAAAAGGATTTCTAATTCTAAGGGATTCTAACTCCACCCAAATAAAACTCCCTGGTTCCACAAGGAACTGCTTCTCCTGTTTCCACAGGCTACACTGATTCTTCCTGATCTGACTAACTGAAATTTTCTACAATAAACTAAGACCATTATCCTTATAAGAAGTATATAATTCTTAACTTTGTCTCCAAGTTATAAGAATAAAAAGACCAGCTGGCTGAGCCTCAGCAAGAACCAAGTTAGGACTCTGAGCCTTAGCAGACTCAGAGTCCAAACCACAGACCAGGTCTTTCTTTGTCTTCTCAGAGATAAAACAATCTATGAAAACAGCAATAGACAGTCACTCGTGTTTCCCAAGTTGGAAAAGGAAAGCACTTAGCTCCTTCAGGCTTTTCCCTCCTTTCCTTTTACCTTCAGAAAAAGGAGTAGAGGAGAGAGAAGAAATGTTACCTGCTCCCAGCACTCCGAGAGAGTAACTGCCACAGAAAAACTGTTACCCTCCCCCACACTCTGTCAACGTTTGAAACTGACACTGTCTCAGGTCTGTTTCAAACTCCAATTCTTTCTCAAGCCAGCTTCTCCACTTCTTATCTCTAAACTAATGTAACAAGACTTAAATTCTAATGTCATCCTTATACTAGGCAATAGGGTTAAGTGACTTGCCTAGGGTTATACAGCTAGAACATGTTTGAGGTCGCATTTGAACCTATGCCCTGCCATTTCTAGACCTGGCTATCAATCCACTGAGCTACCCAGCTGCCTCCCCCCCCACCCAATTTATTCTTATGATTAGATTGTTTATTTTATTATTTATCATTTATTATCATTATATTATTTTATTTTATTATATATTATGTAATATAATTTATATTATATTATTATTTATTATTTACATGATTATTTATTCATTATCTAGTTTTGTTTTATTCTTTCTTTTCCTTAAAAAAAAAGCTCTTATCTTTTGTCTTACAATCAGTATTGTGTATTGGTTCCAAGGTAGATGTTAGAGACTGAGTGCCCAAATTGCAACCCTCATGCCCCACCCACCCCCATTACCCCAGAGAGGGGAAGGAGGAAGTGCTCCCATTGGGCTGCTGGGCAGCAGGGCAAGTGATGTGAGAATTGTCCTTAGGTATGTATGGAGCAGGGAAGGGAACATCCCCCTCTGTCACACACTGACATGTGTGCCTTAGATTAGCCAACACAGGGCTAAGCAATGGGGCTTAAGTGACTCATACAGAGTCACACAGCTAGGAAGTATCTGAGGCCAGATTTGAACCCCTGACCTCCCATCTCTAAGTCTGGCTCTCAATCCACTGAGGCACCCAGCTGCCCCTAGTTTTTTCCTTTCTTGATGTCTCATGAGTTCTTAATAATTAAAATTTTTAAAAGAATGATTTTATTCTATGAGCTTTTGTACCTCTTTTTCTACTTGACCAATGTTGCCAATTATAGTAGCTACTTTCATCAGTGAATTTTTGCTTCTTTTTCTTCATTTGGCCAATTCTGGTTTTTAACGTATTATTTAATTCAGTATTTTAATGCCTTTAAAAAATTAAACTAATTAATTTTTCTTAATGTTCTTACTTTGTTCTCATTTCTTTGCCCATTTTTTCCTCTACTACTCTTATTTGATTTTGAAAAATTTCCTTATCTTCCAGAAATTATCATTTGCCTAGTGTCTAATTCCAATATTTGTTGATGCTTTACATCTAGTCATTTTTTATATTATTGTTGTCTTCTGAATTTGTGTCTCAATCTTCCCTTTTATTTTCAAGTTCCTTTTTTTTTGTTGTTGTTCATTTTCTTAGACAACTTCTCGACTTTGAATTTTAAATTAAAGTCAGGTTCTGTCCCTGGTACATGTGTGGGAAGAAACACTGTCACAAACTTTAGCTTTTTTTTTTTAACTGTTCAGAGCCAGTGCTGAGGGTTTGGAAGTTCACTGTGCTTCCAAAGTGGAGTGTTCCAGAGAGAGGTATGGTGAATGCCCTTCTGGTCTGTTGTCTGCCTTAATTAGAAGGGTCTCTGCTCTCTTGGGATAGCAAATGGTAGTGCTCCTCAGAGTTCTTTTTCCCTCATGCCTAAAAGCCCTCATTTCCAAATTTGGACTATGACTCAGAAGTAGGTACAAGGAATGGAGCTGCTATGCAGCATCTAGTCTTGTGCCCAGTGCACAAGATATCTCCTTCTTTATGACCAGTTGCCTGACCTTCTTACGGTTTTTACCTAGAGGACTCCTGAAAGTGCTATTGCAGTTGTCATCACTGGATTGCATCCATATGGGCTCCAGACCAGCTTATACACTGGTGCACGACCTTTCCTTCTGATCTCCTAAGCTGTTATTGGCAGGAAGAATGTCTCATTTTGACCTTTTGTTGATTTCACCACTCTGGAATTCTACTTGATGCATTACTTTAAAGTTGTTTTCAGGGGAATTTTGAGAGAGCTTGGCTAAACTATTTCTTCTACTCTACTGTCTTAACTCTACCTAGAAGTCCCTAAGAATTAAAAAAAAATAAAAATCAGTAAATCACATTAACATATGAGAAAATCTTTTATGCTGTTAAGTAATATTCTATATTTGGAGAACTTCCTCTCCTACCTCTGCAAAGGAAAGGGATGAGTCTGTCTCTCAGATTTTTTGTCTATCTTAGGGTTGATTTTATTTTATATAATTTCACAGTACTCAGTGTTTGGAACTAATTTGACACATAATAGCTCAAGATTCAGAAAATGTCTAAAGGGTAATCTAGGTAGAATCCTCATTTTACAAATGAAGAACTGAAGCTCAAGGGAATTAGTTGGCTTTCTCAAGGTCACTGAAATAGTAAGCATCAAATGAGGGGTTTGAATCCATATCCTATGACTTCAGAGTTAGTGGGTTTTCTACCTGTATCTTATGGCTGCCTTAAGTAAAGGAAGAGTATCTTTTCTAGAGATAGGGATCATCTTGAATTAATTAATCTTTCAATTACTACCAGTTCAAAGAAAAAATAAAATCTGGAATATTAGGATTTTGACTAGATAAAGCAATGAGGAAGAATAATTTTAGAACACAAGTTAATAGTAGAAAAGGTAGATCTAGGTGGAGTGCCACTGTATGCCAGAGCTATTCTACTATACATTTTAAGATAATAGCTAAAAATAAAATAACTACTATTTATATACCACTTATGCACTAGGAACTGTGCTAAGTATTTCACAAATATTATCTCATTTGATAATCATAGTAGCCCTGAGAATAGGTATTATTCTTGCTCCCATTTCACACATAAAGAAACTGAGGAACATAGAGGTTAAATGACTTGTCCAGGGTCACACATCTAGTGTCTGAGGTTGAATTTGAACATAAGTCTTCCTTTATCCTTCAGCAGCTTTATTTGACTCCCTATCTAGTTTCCTTGACACTAGTTCCATGTGATATATGGTTGACAATATAAAGAATCTGGCTATTTCATTTAATTTGAAATAGTTTTTATTAAGCTCCTTCTGCATTTGAATTGCTGTTTTAAGCCCTAAGAATATAAAAATGAATAAGACATTCCCTGCTCTCAAGTAGTTTACATTGTACTAGGGGGATGATACAGAGATACAAAGAGCTACAGCATAAGTCAGAATGATGAGTGCAAAATAATACTGCAAATAAATTACTTTTATGGATTATAGGATTAAGAATCACTTATAACAGATAGTACAGTGCTTGGCACATATACATAGCTCAATAAAAGCTTGTTCATTCATTGAATAACTGATTCTAGGTGAAAAAATCATGAAGATGCTGGCAACAGAGGTGAGTACTGAAGGTAGAGCTGGCGGGGTGGAAAGAGAAGGGAGAGTTAATTCTAGCTATAGGAGACAGATTGAACACATACTTTTATTTTGTGCATAATTATTCACCCCACCCCCCCAAATCTTTCTCCTTTCTGCAACAGGAGGAAATCCATTTGAGGACAAGTAGTGTTTTGATTTGGATTCTATATTGCTGTGATCTAGCATCGAGCTTGGTGAATGGTAGAAAACTGACAAATGTTTATTGAATTCAATTGAATTGAATTGAACAGAATTTTGAGGGTATGATGAATGTTGCAGTTTGGTTGTATCATAGAGTGTGTGCAGGCAGTACTATGAGATGTCAGAAAAACCTAGTTTGGAGACAGATTGTAGAGGGTTCTGAATGCAAATTTCTATTCACTAAGCCATCAGAAGTCACAGCAGATATTTTAGCAGAAGATGTAATCAGAGCTGTGCAATAAGGAGATTACTCTGGCAGTGAAGTGAAGGATGGATTGGAGTGGGGAGAGCCTGGAGGATAATGTATCTTGGGATTAGAGGGGAAAATGGGAAAGGTTTGAAAAATTGTGCAAAGATAATATTGACAGGACTTGGAAACTGATAGGATGTTGGAGTATGAGGAAAGGACAGAGACAGGGATGGGGATGAATTTATGGAAGGCTAGACTGGGAGGATAGGGAGAATGATGATGAAATGTGATAAGGAAGTTAGGAAGGACAATCTTTTGAGGGAAATGTGGGGTTTTGTTTTGGACACTAAACTCTGTGATCTGGCCAAACTGACTTATATATACATTCCTCCCTATACATGATGCTCTATCTCCTACATCCATGCCTAAAATATACTTCCTCCTTACTTCTGCCTATCTTATTCTTTCCATCTTCAAGCTACAGTCAAAGCACCATCTTCTATATGAAGCATTTCCTGATCTATGCAGCTGCTAATTTTCTATCTCCTTTCTACTTCCCTAACTGCATTGTATTTAACTACCTTTACATTTATTTGTATTTTTTCTGTTTATATTTATTCTTTATAGACTTATACATGTGCTTGTATTCTCCCCAGGCAGAATGCAATCTCCTTTTGAATAGGGATTGTTGCATTTTTTTGTATTTGGATTCTTAGCATCTGAAACATAGTAGTTGATAAATACATGCTTAACATTGTGTTTAAGGTGATAGACATCCAGTTGAAAATGTTTAGCAGGAAGTTGAAGATGAGAGACTGTAGCTCAGGAGAGAGGCCCAGAGTAGACATAAAAACTTTTGAGATATTTGTGTAGAGGTAATAGTCTATGTTTGTAGAAAATCCCCAAGGAAGAACATATAGAGGAGGGTTAAAGATAGAGACCATATGAAGGGGTTTAGAAGAGGAAGGAAAAGGTTAAAGGAAATAGGATGTTAATCAAAGAAAGGGATGAAAGTGTGTGTGTGTGTGTGTGTGTGTGTGTGTGTGTGTGTGTGTGTGTACATGTGTATTTGGGAACAAGAAAAGGAAAAGGAAAGAAAAAATGTATTTAGCATCTAGTATGTTCTAAGTGCTTTCCAAATATTATTTGATTTGATTGTCTCTGCAACCCTGGGATGTAGGTGCCATTATTATCCTAATTTTATAGCTGAGGAAACTGAGGGAAGGAGAGATTAAGTGACTTATCCAGCATCACACAATCAATTAGTATCTTTGACCATATTCGAACTGAAATTTTCCTCATAGACCCAGCCCTCTATCCACTGTACCATGTAACTTCCTCTATTAGTCAAGAGTGTTTAATTATAAAAAAAAGCAATGAAAATGAGGACTAAGAAAAGGCCCTTTGATGAATTTGGTAATAGGGAGGCCATCTGTAATCTTGGAAAGAGTGGGTTCAGTGAACTGGTTGGGGATTAAAGCATGAGAAAGCCAGTCTAAGGAGTGAGTTGTGAGGAGGTAGAGATAGTGAGTGTTGTCTATTTTATTCAAGAGGTTTAACAATGAAAGGAAAGAATGTAAGGGAGAAGTTAAAAGAATGAATTAGCATCATGGTTGAGATAAGAACTCTTCCTCTGTCTCTGCCTCTCTTTGTCTCTGTGCCTGTCTGTCTGTCAGTTGATCTCTCTCTCTCTCTCTCTCTCTCTCTCTCTCTCTCTCTCTCTCTCTCTCTCTCTCTGTCTCTCTCTCTCTAGGTTAGCAAGACCTGAGCAGAGGAAAAGAATTAATTTCTGAAATATAGCTGTGCTTATATAGAGAAACCACATATAGTTGTTACATTTCTAATTCATCTCTGTGTTCTCTAAGTTATTTATGAATGTACAATCCATCATAACTATAGGGATGGCTTTGGCAGACCACATGGACTGATGCGATTGGATCATGGCTTATTTTCTGATGTCATGTAGAAAGAATCAAAAGTGTTTTGAATGTGTTTGGGGTGGGGGGAATTTGATTTGCTGACAAAGCCCCTAGTACAGAGTGCAGAGTGAGTGGAATCATGTGAAAAGTCCCTTTGTCTGCATTTAATCAGTACTGTTTTCATTTTTGACCACTCAAATTACTCTGCAATATTCCTAAAACACAGATATTTACCATGGCAACTGCTACAGCTTCAGTCTGTGAGGCAAACTGACAGACTAGATTATGTTTTCTTCTAGTGATGGAGAGCCACCTTGTCTGCACATTGAGTAGCTATGTGTCCAATTTATTTTAAGGAATTTAGGAGTTAGGAAATTCCATATTTTACAATTATTTCCTACTCTAATTCACTATGAGAGAGTTAAAGTAGGGAAGAAAATTATTACAGTGATATCGTGTCTTCATTGACATCTGTAGACTTTTACTCTGAGGCAAAGGAATTTAGATAATCTGAATACATGTTTTTTGTTGGGATGGAAATAGATGATCCTTTTTTATTTTATTTTTAAAAGTTTCTTATGAGATCTAATTAAGGAAATAAAACTACCTGTATAATGTCTGGCTAACTTGATTGGTATTCACAACCACTAAGAGAATGCTACTAATCAGAATTCAAAATACGAATTAATATTTGGGGCTCAAAAAATTCCAGATTAAAACTTTTGTCTGAATACATTGATTTTGTAAACCAGCTCATTGTCCCCAATCTTCTTATACATACATGACTAAAATATCATTTGGGGAAAAATAGCAGCAATAATTTTATTATTATTTTGTAATAATAAACCCCTCAAAGCTCAATACAGCATCTATAACAGATGGGAGAGGTGGATAAAGGAATAGAATGCCTTCCAGATCAAGTAACAAGCTTTTTTTTTTGCCATTAAACTACTATGGTAGCAGTGGAGATGAATAAAATACAGAAAGTTGATCAATTGGACTGGTAATAGCATTGATGGTTTGTAATTTCTTCTGGTATGACACTATTGGTCCTAGGAATCAAAGAAAGATACCTAGTATCTTATTCTTCTCAGATCTTCTATAAAAATAAGCTTGACTTGGAACTGAAATTGGTAGCACTCTTTCACGTTCTGGTGCCATAAGGAGTCAAGATACAGTGGATCAAATCAGAAATACTAATGTCCCTCCTGCCAGAAATATTTCAGCTTAAGTGGCACAATCTCATTAAGATGAGCACAACAGGAGTGCCAATGAAGGGGATTGAATGTAGTAACATATCATTATATCTCAGAACTATAGCATAATAAAATTGGTGATAGACCTTATCAGCTTTGGGCAAGGATTTCTATTGCTTTTTCTTTAAGTTGTCCTCAGTTCTAAGTTACATAACAACTAATTACAGATCAATACAGAACAATGATATGACATAATTTTGTTTTTAATTTAAATTATGTAAAAATACATGAACTGAAGAGTTACTTACATTTTAAAAAAGAAAAACTGAAAAACTTGAAGCTACTGAAAATTTATACCATTTTATATACTGGTAGTTTTGCTGTGATAAGGACCAAAGGCCAAAAGGTATAGCTATCTGGGAATGGTTTGAAGGAGGGTGTCTTATGCCAGTATGACAAAAGCAGTTTGGGTAAAGTAACTAAAATCTGCCTAAAGATAATGGAATATTATACAATTATCCAGTTAGCACAGGCAATAGAAAATTAATTGTAGATGTTTCACAGTGGCGCATGAATTACTATCAAAGAACTGTACCAGTTTTTTCTATGATCTCATCTTTCTCAACATAAGGAATTATATATTGAGTAATAAAAGATGAGAAACTCCAATGACCTCTCTAAATATAGACAAATTATGTTGACATAATTTTTATAAAACATTCACAGGCTATATCAGCTAAAACATCTATAATCACAAAAAGGTATATATGCATATATGAGTTGAGAGGTAAAAAGCAATGTTGAAAACCTAAAGTCATAAAAAGTAAGAATCTATTAGGTGGTTTTAAACAAGATATTTCAAAAATATCATAATGTTTACATTATTTTTAATGATTACCTCATGTTCTTTAACTCAGTTCTGCACTCATGACTCATTTCTATACTGCAAATATGTAAAATGGACTCAGACTATTGAGAATGTTAAATTATTTGCTGTCCACATAGAAAACTATCCTTTATTTAAAATATATCACTGATATGACAATGTCAAAAGCTTTTTTATAAAAAAGTCATCTTTTTAGGAAAATAAATATAATATTATTTTGTTTCACCTTCAATATATTAATCTTACTCTAAAATTGATCTATGTATATTTTTAAGTCAAAGAACGTGTCTTAACAACATATCTAAAATAATTTTAATCATCTAAAATATTTTTCATTTTTTATTATAAACATTCTTAGTTCTTTTTAAGTTTTATATTCTCTCTTTCCATTCAATCCTTTGCCCCTCTCACTGTGGAGGCAAGCAATAAGATAAAAATTATATATGTGAAGTCAGGAAAAATTAAATATGTGAAATAATATTTACATATTAGTCATGTTTTTTTTAAAAAGCAAGAAACATAAAGAATGTGAAAAAAATCTCTTTGGAGATGGACAGCATTTTTCAATATGGGTCTTTGGAACTGAATCAGAACATTTTCTTAAGCATAATAGGTAAGTCTTTCACAATTGACCATCATTACAATATTGAGGTTAGTATGTATAATGTCCTCTTGGTCCTGCTTACTTCACTTTTCATCAGTTAATATAAGCCTCCTCAGGTTTTTCCCAAATCACCTTGCTAATAATTTCTTTTGAAAAATGATGATATCTAATTTTCAAAATGTCAAATTTATTATTTATTTTAAACATTATTAATTTTTTTTGTATTTCAAATTCTCTCCCTTTGTAGCCCCTCTCCCCCACCCACTGAGAAGGTAAAAATAAATCATTTATACATATACATATGCAATAGTGCAAAACATTTCCATATTATCCATGTTGCAAGAAAAAACAAGAAAAATGAAGCAAGTGAAAAAAATATGCTTTAATCTGCACTCGGACTCCATCAGTTTATTCCATGGAAATAAAAAGCATTTTTCATAAGTCCTTCACAACTGTTTTGATCATTATGTTTATCAGAATAGCTAAGTTGTTCAAAGTCAATCATTGTACAATATTGCTGTTACTCTGTGTAATAATCTCCTTATTCTACTCATTTCAGTTTGTATCCATTCATAAATATCTTTCCAGGTTTTTCTGAAACCATCTATTTCTTCATTTCTTATTCCACAATAGTATTCCCCCCCAATTCTATACCACAGCCATTCCCCAAATGAAGCCTGTCTCCTCAATTTCCAATTCTTTGTCACCACAAAAAGTTGCTACAAATATTTTTGTACATACAGATTCTTTTACTTTATCTTTGACCTCTTTGAGATAGAGACTTAATAGTGCTTTCACTGAGTCACAACGTAGGCACAGTTATATAGTATTTTGGAAAGAGGCCCAACTTGCTCTCTAGAATGATCAGATCAGTTCACAACTTCATCAACGTTAGATTAGAGTTCCATTTTTTCCACTCCCCCTTCAACATTTATCATTTTCCTTTTCGGTCATATAAGCCAAACTGATAGGTGTGAGGTAGAACCTCTAAGTTGTTTTTGAATTTGCATTTCTCTAATTAGAATGATTTAGACTTCTTATCCTTTTTGTTTATTAATTAATTTGTTTGTTTGTTACATTAAAATTCCCAGGGATTTCCCTTTCTCTCTTCCCTCACTTCATTAGAGAAGGCTTTACTTGACAAAAAAAATCACATACATATATAAACTATGTCTTTCCTGTTTCTACTTGTCAGTTTTTCTCAGGAGGTGGATATTCACCAGTTATTTTCAAACATTAATTCTCTAACTACATATATTGTTCTCTTGGTTCTACTCATTTCACTTTTTGTAATTCCATGTAGGTCTTTCCATTATTTTTAAGGTAACATGCTCATCATTTCTTACAGTGAAGTAACATTGTAACACAATCATATGCCAGAACAAATTGATGGACATTCCCACATTTTCTGCTTCTTTGCCACCACTAACAGCTGCTATAAATGTTTTAGAACATAAAAGTTATTTTCTTTTTTCCTGATCACCTTGGGAAACAGACCTAATAGTGGTATTGCTGGGTCTCAGTTTTATAACTCTGGACACAATTCCAGATTGCTCTCACAAAGAGTTAGATCAGTGCATAGTTCCACCAATAGTACATTACTGTCCTTTCTTAAAGCACAATAGAATTCCATTACAATCATATACCATAATTTGAACAGCCATTCCTCAATTGGTAGATAACCCCTCAATTACCAATTCTTTGCTAACACAAAAACCTGCTGACATTTATGACATTAGTTATATGATTCCACTCCAAAAAAAGACATTAGATTCCTCCTTCATCTCCAAGAAACTTTTTCCTATGACATCAACATGTTATTTGGTTTTAATGTTTGTAAAAGTATTAATAGACATGAGAGAAGAATAGACCCTGAAAGTTTTAAATTTGAATTTTGAGGTCAGATGCAACAAATTAATTAAGGTGATACTGAAAATACCTTGTTCTTTTCCTGAGAAAATAAAATAAAAGTAAAGTGTTTGTTTTTTTAACACCTTCCCTCTTAAGTCAATACTGTGTCTTTAATTCAAGGTAAAAGGGTGGTAAAGGCTAGGGGTTAAGTGAGTTGTCCAGGATCACACAGCTATGAAGTCACACAACCAGGTCAGATTTGAATCTAGGATCTTCCATTTCTGGGCTTGACTCTTGTAATAAGGGGATTTTGAGGATGTAATAAGGGAATAAGCTAGGGGTAATAGCTGGGTGTAATAGGGAATAAGGCAAGGCAAGGGACCCAAGGCTGGAGATAATCAAGGGAATATTGCAGGGAGATAATAAGGGGATTAGGTTATAGGTAGTAGCTGGTTGGAATTGAGAATAAGCACTGTGGATAGGGGTTTGTGAATCCCTAAGGCAATATAGTGGATGTGGAAGGTACAATGATGAAGGTTGGTAGTTGAGGTGGTAGGAGAAATAAGGGAATGTCTGAGTTTATGGAATATAAACACTGAGGTATCAAGAGTTGCAAGGGAGAGGATGAGTTAAATCTAAGGCAGGCAACAACAGCAGGGAAACACAGACTGGGACCCAGGTTAGAGACAAACACTGAAAGGAAACAGACTGAGCCCTTGGAGTAAAAGGGACACTTTACAAAGCAAGGTTAGAGCCAGCCAAGAACGGCTTGAAATTGACTTGAGGCTTCTAGTCAGTTTCACAGGAAGGGACTAGAAGGAAGTATTGAAGTTACACTTCCTCCAAACTGGATACCTTCTGCTTCCCTCAAACTCCAGAGAGAATGTTATTCTCTCTCTCCTCCTCCCTCTCTAACTAATCAATTAATGAAGTAGCCAAAGGATTTTGATTAAAGACCAACAGGGTTTATGGTCTTCTAGGGTAGATTGGCAGGGTAGAGGATACAAGGTAGCCCTAACAGCTGCTTAGAGAAGGCTTCAGGTGGGGGAAGGGAAGCAGGAACATGAGACTGAGTAGGAACCAGCCCACTTCAGCTGGAGAGGGTTTGTAGTCAAAAGGGGTAGGAAAGCTGGATACTAATGATTCAATAGGTAACAAGGGTAAGTCCTATTTGACTAAACTATAAAGTTTGAAACTAACACTCAGAACTGCTCTCCTTTCCAAAACTTCTCAGACATTCAGGTAGGGAAATGAAGATGGGAATAAGGTAGGGTAGGGAGATTCAAAGGAATTAGCTAAATTAACAATTTTAAAAGAAAAGCTGCAAAATATAGGCCAGGTTTCAATCTAAAGAGGGAGCTCAGATGGACCATGATTCTCTCCACGAGTTCCCAGGACCAACTGCCCTTTTCCCCAAGATTCTAAAACCCTCCTTAACTGACAGAAGAACTCTGCAAAGCAGTTATGCCCTCTCTCTGCACCACACTCTCCATCTCTGAAGCCACCTAGCTGCCACCTAAATATAAAGGAGAAGGAGAAGGCCAAGGCTATGAATATCAAGACTAATTGACCCCAAAGATTAAAAAGAAAAATAAATGTACAGCATTAGTACGTAAACATTATTCCTCTTAATTTATACTTTTAACATGGTAAAATGAACAGTAAATGAGCATTAACAATAAACACAAAACCAAACACTTAGAATTTTAATATCGTACAAGACATCACTGTAGGACAGCTACAGAAATATTAACACTTCCCCATAAAAAATACAAATATGATTGAGAGAAGTTCTTAGATCACTCAAAAAAGAGACAAAAATTTACAGAATACTTTTAGAACAAATAGATATAATTTTAGAAAGCAAAAGTGAAGGCTAAAAATGTATATACTATGTATATATGTATATACTACTGGCTTTGTCCAATGTAACTGAAAGTCATTTATCTCAAAAGAGGATTGAGTTTATGATCCAAGAGTGGAATCAATAGGTGCTCTAGTAGTGACATTCAAATGAACTCAACCAAAACAAGAAGTCTCCAAGAGTGGTTGAATCATAAAAATTTGTTCATAGTAATAGAGGGTCTTCAGGAATAATTTGGAATCAGTTTTTTGCCACTAAATGTTACTGAAAGGTTATCCTTGACAAGTCCAGACTAATTGATTAATATAGCTTATATTATGAACTGGCAAAATTGCTTTTATTATATTTATATTTATTATTATTATTTATTATATTACTAAAGGGTGAACATATTTTGCATTTACCTGAAACCTACAAAGATTCAATCGTGTGGATTGAATTTTGCACCTGAAGTTCATGAGCTTTCATTTATTAATCTGTCACAAATCCCTATCTTACAAATTTAGGCCACAAAATTTCATATATTTCAACTAGTAGGTTATAATGAAGCAAGCATATTGTTATAGCTGAAGCGATTGCCAAAATGTCTACGAATGATATCAATTAGCAAAACAATGAGAAAAAATTCAAAGATATATCCCAGAATGTATTGAAGTCAACTGTAATTTGCTTATGAGACCCAATTGTTCAATTTTTAATGAGATTATTTGTACCTCAGAAATGGACAACTACAACAAATCAAGGCTTGATTTTTGTTTTGTTTTGTTTCATTGACTGCTTAAACTTAAAGTGATAGAGAAAATATGAATAATTCTCATTAAATTTATGAATACGTCATGTGAACTTTTCCCCCAACTTATCAGAATGGCCTTGGATGTTCCCATAACAAATACTCATAATCACCAAGCTCAATGGAATAGAAAGCTTCCAAAAATAGAGTCCTAAAAAAAATCAAAATTATGGAAGAAAACAATAAGGTTTATATAATTGTCTGCAACCTTTCTGCTTAATAGTTATCATGAAGGTACTTTCTTAGAGCCCATAGATGATGAGCTGGCATCTCAATACTTTTATTCAAATAAATACATTCAAATACTGGAAGAAAAAAAAAGAGTTACTTTAACCAATATTATAGTAGTCCATAGACATTAACTATGAAAGAATAATAGGGTAATTTATTGTTCTACAATTGTCTCTGTTTGAATTTGATGGAAAAAAACAAAAAATGTAAGATGAACAATGATAATAATGTATTTTGATACCATAAATTAAAAATGAATATTTTTTCTCATTTGCACAATAGTTCCTCAATGCTATATATAAAAAATAGCAAGCTACACATTGTCCTAGAATTATTTCTATCCGAACTCCTTCAAATATACAAATAATAAATGCTATGAGAAGTAAAGCAATAATGGGCAATTCTATAGCACTTTAAAATTTGGGAAGATTTTGTACATACATAATATAATCCCTCTTGAGTTTCACCACAACCAAGTAAGATTGTTACTGTAGCAGTTTTTTGTCCCCATTTTACAAATAAGAAAACTGAGGTTTTCAGGAATTAAGTGAACTTTTCCATTCCTAATTAACTAGTAAATGGCCGAGGTAGAATTGAACCCTATCTTTCTTGACTTCAGCTCTACAGACTATGCTATGATATGGGAAATGTTAAAATTAAAACTTTCTCTAGAGACAGATTTTTGGCTAAAAATACCAATTTATTGATTATATCAATTTATTGGTTAGGCCAGCATCATAACCAATAAAGTGACATATAAGTCAATGGCCCTCTCAATTGCCCAGAGGCCTTGAATTTTGGTCTGGCAGTTTACTGAGTAGAATTTTAGGATCTCATTATTCAGCCTCTCCCTTGAACATTCCAATAAATCTCTAATTGGTGAATAGCTAATTAAGAGATGGTCCCTCAAAATATCTACCCCTTCCCATCCTTATGTCATCAGGAATATGTTCAAAGGAAAAGAATCCTTGACCCTTTTATTTAAAATTAGCCAAATTCTGTTAAGAGAAAAGACATCCTTTGGAATTTCTAAAGACAAAGAAAATGCAAAAAGTAGTACACTGAATGGAATCTCTGACCCAGATCCCAGGTAAAACAATACACAGTAATTCTCCCCAATGTAGAAGAACTGAAGACTTTCTACTCTTGACCCTTACATGAAAAATGAATTCTCACAGAAAGGAGTATAAATCAGAGCAACTAGAAAACATCAAATTGTGTTAGCTACACAATAATTTGGGGTTGGAGTTCTTAAAATTTGCCTTGGCACTTTCTCCTTTTTTTCCATGTGAATTTATTCAATTAGAAATCTCTCTTAGGTCCTTGACATGTGACCCCATATACAATATTGAAACATTGAGTTATTCATCTTTAAGGACAATATATATTAAATGTCATTACTTCTGAGTGCATATGGCCTAAGAATAAGACCCTCAAAATGTGAGTCTGGTCTGTTATGTGCTTTCTCTTCTTAACCATTTATTTGTGTAGAGAGTTTACTGCTAGAGTACCAAGGTGTGAAGATAGGATTAACTCTCCCCTAGCCTATTTTTAGCTAATCAAATCAAGAATTTAAAGTACCCCTACTTAACATTAAATATAAGAGTTCACAAGTCACTTACTATAGTAAGTGACAACTCCAAAGGCTACCCCTCCCCTCCCCACTTGGGCAGTGGGCAGTGCTAGGCAAATTGAAAGACTGCCATTGGTTTCTGTGAAGAAGGAGGAGTGACAGGAAGTGATAGGAAGTGACATGGAAAAAGGGGGTATAAAACGAGACCAGTATGGTCTAGCATTCATTCCTTTCTTGGCCTTTGGAGAGATTGGTTCCAGGCATTCCCTTCCTGGCATTTGGAGAGATTGGTTCTGGAGATTCCTGCTTTGACTTTGGCTGCATTGGTGGAACCCTGGCTGAAGACACCACTGGAACTTCTGCCTTGGAGAGATTCCCGCCTTGGTGAATCTGAGAGGAGACCTTCTGTGCTCATTGGTACTTTTGTGGGACACTCCCTTCAGCATGAGTTCTGTGGACTTTTTTCCTTGAATCCTGCATTGGATTGCTGGTGAGTGACTCTGACTTCTGGAGATTGGAACTTTGTTGAGAAGTGAGCTGAATTTCATTGGATCAGCACTTAGGGTAGGCTAGGCAACTCCTTACCTCTTTCCCTCCTACATTTCATACTTTAACTCTTTCTCTTCCTCATTATAAATAAAAGCTGCTAACAAGTTTTTTTTTTCTGACTTAGGGATAATATTTTGAATTAGGTGACCACAACACTAAATCTATAACTCTCTTATTTAGTCAAAACCCCAATTTAACCCTTACAAAGGGATACTTATCACCAGGAGTGAAATTTTTATTCCAACATGGATTTTCATGTTCTCTTATCTTGCTGGAGATTCAAGTATAGCAAAAACTCAGAAAACAACATTTGAAGGAATGATAACAAAGCCATTCAAGATCTGTTCAACATTCATGTCTGAGAGCTTATTGCATGGGTCAGAATTACAAGATATATTTTCTGGGTGTATAATAATGATATAAACTAGGCTTTACATTTCATTGTAAAAAGAGTCAGACATAATAAAGATTTTATTGACTAGCATCAATATTCTGATCTTGGGTGTTATAAGGGTATCAGAATCTGTGATGGGTTCCATTAGATATCATTTTTGATGGAACCCATCACAAATATGATTTTGGCACATATACAGAATCTTCGGCTACATTTTCTCATGAAGTAAGTGACATTCCACTCTCACAAAGAGCCATTGCTTCCCTGGAAACCAAAGAATTTGGAATACAGTTCGTTCCTTAGGTAGCAAATCATATAGTACTGCTATCCTCAAGTGACCCCAGTTTTCTAAGGAGGATCTTAATTGGGATGGTTTAACACTGTGGTATGGAGAATCCAATTAAGCAGTGTACTAATTAATCAGTGCTCAACCACTGGAACCCATGAGTAGTCAGCATTTTTTTCTGAGGTCAGTGGTTGTAGGAAGAGAGGTTAGTGAGAGTTAGTGCCCCTGAGAAGACCCAACACTGAAATAAAGTTTGATGAAGGACTATGATTTATTTGTTCACCACTGGAAAGGACCTGAGGAGACCCAGAGTTAAAGGGAGCTTCATGATTGGTCAATGAATTGACCATGGAGTTGTAAGAATGAACTTCTGAATGCCTTTGTTTAGGAAAAGTGAAGGAGGAAAAGGGAAAAAGGAGAAAATTGTAAGCAAGATAACCTATAAGAACCATTGACAGGGGAAGAAATTATTGAATGGTGAGGAGGCAGTGGGGTATGAGAGAGGAAGTAGGAAGTGGCAAGGCTAGAAGTATTATAAACAGAAAAATTTGGAGGGAGGAAATGAAATGTTTTACATTTTGTCAGGGGTAAACTGAAGAGCTAGATAAATCTTCAATTAAGAATAAACATCAAAATAAAATTCATATCTATGGAGTGCTTTACACTTTATGAAGTAATTCTTCATATCATTTTATAGGTAGGGAAATTGAGTCTCAGATTGTACTTTGCTGTTGTACTAAATAGAAGCAACAGAATCATACAGCATGATGTAATCCATTCAATCCTTTGATCATGCTTCTGCAGTACATAAAGTATCTGGTCTAAGACTCAAATACTCTATATTTGATGGGTACAAATATCATAACCTCCCCATTTTATAAAGGAGTAAACTGAGACTTAGAGAAGGTATAATTTATCTAAGTTCATACATCTTATAAGGGGCAGTGCCAGGATTTAACCTCAAGTCTTCCAATCTAGTATCCTTTCTATTATGCCTTTTGGCATATTTTTTTTAAAGATTGACTGATTCAAATTGTGACATCACAACTACTCCCTTTCCACTAAAGTGATCTCTTCTGTACTTCTGCACCAGTGTACATGGGTTCAGTTCTGGAAAAGTCTAATTTCTAAAAAGAAGGGTCAAATTCCATTGAAAAATTATTTATTTGTCAGTAATATTAAACCTCCCAAGTATCTCCCTCCCTTCCCCACACTAGATCAGGCATCATTTGACAAAAAAAGATACCCACACATTCTTCAAAGAATATTACTCTTGTACATAATAATTTACATCTTTTCATATATTTTTAAAATTAACCTGCTCATCATTTTTTATGGTGTAGTAGTATTCCATCACAATTGTGTACCACAATGTGCTTAGCCATTCCCCAATTGATGGACATTTCCTCAATTTCCAGTTTTTTGCCATCACAAAGAGAACTTCTATAAGTATTTTAGAACATATAGGTTCTTTTCCTTTTCCCCTGATCACTCCTTCCCCACCTCCCATGCCACCAATCTTTGGATTATAATGTACTGTCACTGTCCTAGTGAATAATTTCTTAATGCTTAGTTATTGGTTTTTATCAATATCTCTCCAAAAGGGAAGGCAAAAAAGTATCCAGTGTACAATATAAATCAGGTATTGAACTGCTACATTGTTTATTTTCTTCATTTAAATGAAATCTTAAACATGAAATACAGTCACATTTAATAAGACTAACTCCTTAGTGCAGCACACAATTATATGATCCATTTTTGAGAATCATAGAATTGCAAGGACTCTAGGTATCATCTAGTTGAACGCTATCCAAGACTTTTATCATCTTTTTCTTTTTAACAAAAGCCCTTACCTTCTGTCTTAGAAGTAAAATATAATATTGTTTCTAAGGCAGAAGAGTGGTAAGGGCTAGGGGTTTAAATAACATTCCCAAGGTCACACACCTAAGAAGTGTTTGAGACTAGATTTGAACCCAGATCCTCCCAACTCTGAGCTTGACTCTCAATCCCCTGAGCTATCTAGCTGCCTCCTAAACTTAGCACTCTTACCAAGTATCATACATCTTATTTGGTTTTGGTGGTGAGAAGAATGCAGGAATGAATATCTGGGCCAAGTATTTATCACCAAAACACATCAGCAAGTCCATAAATCCCATCTGATCAATATTACAATGAGGAAACCACTCTATTACAGTTATTCCTTTGCACAGTGAGTGAAAAAAATTTCAATGAACCTCAGAATGAATATTTATTAGACATATTTAGTCTGTGTTCACTCAGGCACCAGGAAGTACAGAGTTAGAGTTGGATCAGTTCTCCCAATGACTCAGGAAAAAACAAAACAAAATAAAAGAAACCACCAACAGGTGTTGGTGGCTTGCATAATTTAGCTTTGCTGTCTGCATTGATAAAATTCATCAGATAAGTACTCAACTGGGTCCCTCTTTTTGCCTTTGCAGACACACAGCATTAAATCTCTGGATAAACATTAAGTGATGGGGGAAATGTTGTTTATTATATAATTCAATAGCCTAGCAATGGAGTTGCTTATTAGATGATTATGAGAAGAAATGGATAGGAGAATTACCATCCACTTGCTACAAGCTAGCATATACAATTGGATCAATTAGTGAGATGTTTAATTATGGAGAAATTTAGAATCTCAATACTATGCAGAAATAGCAAAATGCAGATGAATGAAAGAAACTGCATGACAGAAAGAAGAAAGACCATAATGAAGGATCAATCAGTCAATTTATTAAGGTTTACTGTATGCCAGGTTTTGTGCTTGACATTAGAGATATGCTTATGAGAATGAAGCTATTCCTACTCTCAAAGATCTTATATTTTAGTGGGGAAAACAAGAAATACACACACACACACATATACACACACACACACACACACACACAAACACACACACACACACACACACACACACACACACACACACACAAAGCCAGGAGAGAATTTCAGGAGTTGGAGGCAAGATGGCAGAGTAATCCTCAGTAGCTCTGTGCCACCATGAGAATCCTCCTCAACCAAGGTTAAAATATCACCACAAAACAAAAACAGGAGTGAAATAACCAACAAGGAGGCAGAGTGAAACAACTTCCAAGAAAAGAAAAATCCAAAAGGTAGGCAACAAACATCTGGGCCACTGGGTTGTGAGGGGAACAGACCCAGCAGGAAACCATAGCAAGGAGGAAAGAGCAAGCCAAGAGTGAGCCATACCCCTTCACCCCACATATGCTGTCCAAGGTTTGGGAACCTATGCCCAAGCCAACATGCAGATCCTGAGAACTTGCCTGAGCAAACAGAGGTAAAAGCCAACCCATACCCCATGAAATTTCAAACCTGTGGAGGAACCCCAGCCCAGAGATTCTAGTCTGGACTTGGGACAAGGACTTAATTCACACTTTGGGGTGGATGATAGTATTAAGTACTAAGTACTGATCTTTTTATCTAAAGCTCAGGGTGGAGCTCCAAGATAGGACAATCAGTGAGACAAAAAACTAGAGCCTAAGCCTGGGGCTAAAATTTGATCAGTCTCTGACCTGATTAAGATCAGAATGATATCAAAAGCTTACACCTAAACTTGAGGCAAGTCTTTAAGCTATCAGCATGACAAGGGCCAATTGAATCAGCAGGGGATGGGGCTTTCAGAGCTCTCAGCTCTCAGATCATCACATTATCCCCTCAAGTCTACCTATAATTAGATAGGAAAAATGGGCAAACAACAAAAAAAGCTCCTAACTCTAAAAAAGTTTTTATGGAGACAGAGCAAGGTACAGACACAGAAGGGGACAATGAAAGCAAAGGAAACACACCCAAAGTCCAAAAGAAAATATAAATTGGACAGAGATTCTGGAAGAACTCAAAAAGAACTTCAAAAACCAATTAAGAGACTCGGAGGAAAAGTGGGAATGCAAAATGGAAGTGATACAAATAGAAAGGAAAGTGATGCAAGAAGAAATGGACTAATTGAAAAAGGAGAACCAAAAACTGACAAAGGAAAAAAAAAGTTCTTAAAAATAAGAATTGACCATCTAGAAACTAATGATTTCATGAGAAATCAAAAAACAATAACTCAGAATCAAAGGAATGAAAAAATAGAAGAAAACTTCAAATATCTTATTGTAAAAACAACTGACATAGAAAATAGATCTAGGAGAGACAATTATTGGACTACTTGAAAGCCATGATCAAGAAAAAAACCTTGGATATCACATTACAAGAAATTATCAAAGACAACTGTCCAGACATCCTCCTGGGAAAGGGTGAATATTAGAGGGATAGACAGGAGATAGAGGGAAATCTGCTAGAGAAGATGGGGAGGGGAAATAATGGTGTAGATATCAGTGATTGGCCTCAGCAAGGAGAAGGGCCTTTTCATTAGAAATTGATAGGATAGTTGGACATAATGTCAAAGGATTTTGAGATGAAGAGAAGAGGGAGCACACAACAAAAAAATCTTTTTTTTTTCTGCAGAAAAATAAGAGGTTAGGTTCTTATCTCAGAGAGAGGAAAGAGGGGAAATATGGGAAGTTTGAGAATGGATGAGAACATTTGTAATATATTCTGTGCAGAGTGAAATAGAGAATCACTTGGTGAATAATAAAAGGCTTACTTTGCTTCAGAAAATGCAGTTGAGATTAAGGAACATAATTTTGTAGCACATCTTATTGGTATAGTTGCCTGACTTCCTTCAGCTCTGTTCCTTTGCATGTGAATAAAGGCAGAGTGGGTATATGATGGAAGTAATTAAGAGTTGGAATTTGCCCTTTTAAAACCAATAGGACTGAGAATGATAAGTTTGAGAGTAAAGTCAGAATGGAATTGGATTTGTTAGTTATCAATTTGAGATACTGAAGTTAGGAAAGTACTCAGAGGAGTTTTAATTATCTGAGAAAGTTTTGAAGAATGGAGATATTAAAGTACAACATGTAGGAGAGATGAAGAATAAAGACAGATGGAATAATAGAGGGCATGGTCAGATGAAGGGATATCAGAGTGTTTGATCAAGAAAATGGAACACTTGTTAGTGATGGTGAGATCCAAGGTGAAGCATTCTTTTTTGGAAGGCTCTGGGTGAGGAGACTGATGACTTGGTTGGTCAATGAGCTTAAGGGAGCTGTCACGTGAATGTTGAAGTCTCCTAGTATAATGTTAGGAATTGGAGGTGGGGAGGAGATAGGCAGTGAGCCAGTTACTGAACTCATTTATAAAAGAGGGAGGAATAATCTATGGGTGGATATGAAACAGCCACTATGAATTTTTCACCTGTATATGGTAAAAATATTAATATAGTGAACTTCGGAAGGGGAGGCATTCCAGAGCAATTGTGGGTGTGTTTGATCAGGATTCTATGATGCAGTTTTCAGTAGCTTGCATTGCCATCCTTTCCGCTTTAGATTAAAAAAATGTAAGGATGGGGGATGGGACAAAAAGGGCCAGAAGAAGGCTGTTTGTGATAGTTGGGACCAGAGGGAATTCTGGGTAATTCTCCAGAGGAGGAAGGAGAAGGAGGACTTCTGGTGGAGGACTGAAAGAGGGAGGAGGAGAACATCTCAGCTCAAATCCAGTCCTGAGGGCTTCCTGAGGATCTTTCTTTGGACATTGATACTCCGACTCCCTGGTCAAAGACATCCCATTGCTTCTCATCCAGCAAGACTTCAATGATCATCTAAGCTTTGGGACTCCATTTTGGGAGCCATCTCTTGGGCTCCTTCCACCATTACCCAACCTTGCTGAGAGACCTATTCTGGTCTAACTTACAATTATAGAAATAGGAAATAGAAATAGAAATGGAAGGAGAAGTGGTGAGGGGAGATGCTTAGGAACAAGAACCCCAAAGGTTCCCACCTGAGTGACAGACCCCATAGAAATAGAGAAGAGGGCACCCCAAAATCCCGCTGCCCTTCACCCCTTTCCCCAATCCCTGAATTGTGATTAATAAAAGCCATTCATTAGTCAGATAGCATTCCAGAGTGTCTGAGAGACAAGGGGAGAGGAATCATGGCTTGGTCTGGCTGCCTCCATCTTGAAGTCAAACCATCCACTATGAAGTTGACTGACCTCAGGGGAGGCTTGCCTGAACCCCACCCTCATTCAGAATTGGTTTGGGGTCCTCCATACCTCATCTTAAAAGGAAGCCTCGCCCCCAAATCCTGTGGGGCAACACGACCATCCAGGTCACCTAGTTTGGGGGTGACACCCCCTCAAAGTCTCAGCAGTGTATATTTGGCAAGAGGAGAGAGCTAGAAGAGAGTCTTACCCTCGTAGTCTCTCTCTCTCCCTCCCTTCTATCATAACATTGGTGGTTATTGGCTCTGTTAATTATTACAAAAACCCTAGTTTTGAGTTAGCTCCCCCCTCTCTCTTCCTTCACATCCTCCTTGCACCGTGGAGTGTGTAATGAAGTAACCTGAAGGAAAGATCCAGCCATTTGAATTAATTTTGATTCATGCGGATTTACCCCAAACCCATCTATGAAACCTTTTGGCAAGGAGTCTATAAGAACTTCTCTATGAATTAAGCTGGATGATTCAGAGAATCTATAAAAACTTGTGAGATTTAACTCAAGGATCACTGAGTACATCTTTATTAAAATAATTATTTATCTGAACCTTCAGGTTCTAAGTTTTCCTTTTCCAAATGTAGAAACCCTCTAAAGAGAGTGGCAAACAGAGTCTGAAAGAGGCAGCAGGGGGTAAGGGGCATCCCAATTCCCTTTCTAGAATGTGTGTAATGGGATAGACAATTACAGCCGGTGTGATTAAGGATTTGGGAAGAGTAAGTAATAGAGAGGAATAGGAAAAGAAGAGATATAGAATGAAAGGAAATTTGTTTACTAGAGAAATAAAACTCCAGATAGCAGAGTGGAATTAGCAGGTTTGGAGTGGGATATGTGTAGAGTAAGGATGAGGAGATAAAGATGAGAGAATGAATGGGCAGTGGGGTTGGAGATAATTTGCTCCTAAGTGACCAGTGATTGGGACAGTAACATCTGGTGAAAGTTTGTCATCTGTAGTGTTATACTGTGTCACAATATGAATGATAACAATGTTCCAAATCTTAAAAGAGTCTTGTTACTGGGAAAAGGCTGGGCATGCAAAAACTTTCTCATGATCTTTGTTTCTCCAGGTGGGGCTAATGTTTTGAAGCAGGTACAAAGGATAAGAGAAAGGCAAATATTAGAAGCCTGGTGGATTAAAGGCGGATTTAAATTGATTAAATACAATATAAAGATAAATTTTAATCACGTTGATTAAGCAAAACGTGTCCCATCTCAGATTCCAAAAACTGAAAGAAAAATATCACTTTTCTGCATATCTCTTTTCTTTATAATCAGCTTCCTTTAGGGCAACGATTCTGTCTGGTTTTCTAGAGTTCTTACTGGATTACAGAAGCATATCTTCCATAAAGCTGAGTTTGGTTCACTGTGGCAAGTTTTCTCCTATCAGAATTAAGCTTTCCTTTGCAGAGATGAGTGGTTGGAAGGAAGTACGAGCAAGAACACAAAACAGAAAGATCAGCATGATGGAAACTGCAACATACCAAGTCATTTATCACTGAAGCCTTCAACATAATATTTGAGAATCAAATTATCTTGTCATTTCCCTTAGCTTAGAGTTCATGAGTAATGAAAGAAGAACAAACTCAGCACACAATCTCTTTTCTATAGGATTCTCTACTTGCTATCTAAGCAAATATACTTTCTTTCTCTGGTCATCCTGATGTAATCCAGGAATCTCTTTGAAACTGGTGCACAAGGTTTCCACAAACTCCAAACAAGGGACATCCCATGAATTTAAGGACAAGATCAGAAAAATCATCCATTGAAATTGAAGGTAAAAAGAAACAATATCAAGTGAGTGAGGTCAACTGGCTACAAATGAAATGATAACCCCTAGAAGATGCTTTATAAAATGATCTATTTATTAATAAAGATGTCGCCAAATTAAAGGACTAGACTATCTCAAAATCCATCAAGGAAGGTATCAATATAAAATGTAACTGATGGAAAATACAGTTCAATTTAATCAATTTTATTGCATAATATAATGCTATGAGGAAAAGGTAGTGTCCTTCATGTAGTCAAGGGTAAGGACTTAAAAAACCAGTTGGTCTCTATCTCTAGAACATCCCGAGGGAGAAGAATCATAACAGAAAGCATGACTATTCTCATGTCATAGAACTTAGAAGAATTCTCTAGATCCTATCACAATTAAATGGATGAATGGATAGAATAGTCCATAAGACTATGCAACTTTCTTTTTAACTTATCAGTGCTTAATCAGCAACCTTCTGACATGTGATATAATTAGTGTGGCAAATAGAGACAATATTCTGTGATGGAAAGACTCCTGGATCTTGTCAGGTAAGCCCTGTATTTAAATCCCATCTCTGACAGATATTAGCTGTGGGCAAAGGAGAAATCCCTTAACCTTTCTAAACTGCTGTTTCCTCCATGTTAAATTGGGAAACATCTGTAAAATTTACCTCACCAGGCTGTTGGAAGAAATCAAAGAAGCTAATATAAATAAAGTTCCTTGAAAATCTTAAAGAACTAAGGAAATTTAAGAGATGGTATTATCAGAGAATGAAGAAATCTTCTATTATTAGAAGCAGCTATGCTTTTAGAATGAGCTCAGAATTCAGAATCAGAACTGGGCTCATGTCTTGGCTTTGATATTCCCTGGTTGTGTGATAATGAACAAATCACTTAATCTGTGTGAGTCCTACTTTCCTCATTCTTAGAATTGGGATAATAATACTTGCATTACCACCTAACAGGTTTGTGAGGCAGCTACTTGGCAAATCTTAAAGGACAAGTAAAATATAAGTTATTATTATCAGTACTGCTATGACTATTATTTGCCTTTGATTCTCTGGTACTATGACATGGAGAAAGAGATCTATCAGGTAATGATAGGAATATTCTGGTCACTAGAAAAACAAAATTGCCATTGAAGTCTGTAGATCAGAAGAGGACCCTGGTGATTGTGGTTGGTATGAATACATTTCCTAGAGGCTGCTCTTCCTGGATCATAGGCTCATACAGAAGAGCTCATTCGAGCTGGGAGGGATTTCAGGGACCATTTAGTCCAGCTGAGTCATTTGTTGCATGGAGAAATGGATATGTGGTGACTTATAGTGAAA
Source organism: Gracilinanus agilis (assembly GCF_016433145.1). Classification (NCBI taxonomy): domain Eukaryota; kingdom Metazoa; phylum Chordata; class Mammalia; order Didelphimorphia; family Didelphidae; genus Gracilinanus; species Gracilinanus agilis. The sequence goes on along the minus strand of NC_058133.1, from coordinate 318,255,873 downwards.
TGATAAAATAAAATTTCTAAACCTTCAAAAATTATTGACTTGATTCTTGAGGCCTTTTTATTTTTTAGTAAAGTATTATTTTTTGACAGGAAGCCTTTTGAAGATCACCTTGACTGTCAGTAACCTCTCTTCAAAATTATCCTGTTTCGATGTTATGCCAAATTTCATTCATGGATATGTAGTCATTCTGCATCATGTTGTAATACAGTATAATATTTATAATAGAATATATTTTAATACAGTAAAATAATTGTTCATATGTAAAGCAGAATGAATTACACATACATATCTTCCCTGACGCAATGAAAACCGCCAGTGAATGGACACTTCTTTGAATTCCTAGCATTTCACTAGAACATAGACCCTTATTAAATGCTTTTCACCTGAATGATTGAACTTTGACTTATGAAAATTGTGCAAGAGAGCAATTAGGAAAGTTAAAGTCCACGTGCAAAACATTACTAATGGAAAGGTTGTTCCTGACTTTGTGTAACAGTATTTCCCCTGACTATGTGTAACAGCAATAAATGGAAGCAAATAGCATGGTGCCTTGGTGAGCGTGGCTAACCTCAGAGTTCCTGGGATATTTGATCAGTCTAGGTTTCTAGCTTAGTTCAAAGTTTCACTTTTCTCAGATCAGTAAAAACACACCATTTTAAGCAGACTTGCACTCTGCACATTGGCATCTATTGATTCCCATTAGAATCTGAAGTGGCTGGCATTTTACTTTTATAGGCTGCATTAATAAATTGTGGCTAACAGCTGTCTCAGCATTTTGTCTGATACCTGTTTCCGTTTTGATTATTCTGAAAAATTCTTTTGAGCTCTGGAAAGTGTGTTCCTTTTTTATCTTTGGGGTTTGAGAGTAACACAGAGAAAGAAGCTAGAGGTTTAATTTCACTGAAACAAAGCACTAATCATGGAACAGTAAAAGAAAATGTACTTAATTTTGGTTTGTTGATGCATCATTAAGACTGGTCTGTTCTTGATGAAGATTAAAAGTAGCACTCTTTGGTACTATATATACTGGACATCAAAATAGAAAATAGAAAGGGTAAGGTAAAATATTCATTGAATCATTTGGATGTTTAGACTACATGACGCTAATTGTGAACTTCTGGAGCCTCTGGAACTCTCTCTCGGGGCACTTAGTGAATTCTTGATTGGATTATAGTTACTTGTGCTATTGCTGCACTGTGCGCCACCCCAGCCCCCCTCACACTCCATCCTCTACCCTATCTCTATCCTATTTCAGCCCTTCTTTATCTCCTTCATAGATTATTTTAAAAGCATTCTAAATGGTTTCTTTACACCCAATCTCTCCTTGGTCTTGTCTGTTCTACACAATCCTGCCTTATAATTGAATTTTTTTTCCAAATGTGTGTTGACTGACTGACCAAATTTCTTGGCCCAGAAGCTTCCAATGATCTCCCTTCCTGACCAAATAAAATCCCCAATCCTTAATGTTTTTCCCCACTTTATTCCCAAATTCCCTGATTAAAAGTTGCTACAATATTGCTGTTGTTCAGTTTTTTAGCTGCCTGATTCTATGTGACTTTATGGAGTTTGTTCATGGAGTTTTCTTGGCAAAGATAGAGGAATGGTTTTGACATTTCCTTCTCCAATGCATCCTCATTTTGCAGATGAGGAATTGAGGAAATGATGGATGAAATGACTTGCCCAGGTTCACATAGCTAGTATGGGTTTGAGAACTCAGATCTTCCTGACTCCAGGCCTGGTGTTCTGGTGTACTGCATCTCCTAGGACCTCCTGCTATAGTATACCTGTCTTTAATTTACCTTTCCAGTCTTGTATTCATTTAACTTCTTTGCACAGTTATGTGCAACCACTTGTTATTCCAGAAGGTCTCTTGCCCTCAACTACTCTGAGTCCATGTACCCTCTACTCCTATACCTGTACTGGACTCTTCTCTAGTCTTCAAGGTTCAATCCAGGTAAGACCCAGCAATACCACTCTTAGGTGTATTTCCTATAGTCATCAGTGAAGAAGTAAAAGTAGTTTTAAGAATACTTAAACAAAAGAAGCAAAATAATTTATATGTTCTAAATAATTTATAGTAGCTTTCTTTGTGATGGCAGAAAACTAGACATTGAGGGGATGCCTATCAATTGAGGGATGGCTAAATGAGTTGTGGCAAATGATCATGATGGAATACTACTATAACATAAGAAATGATGAGCAAATTAATTTAAAAAAAACATGGAAAGACCTATATGAAATTACAGAGTGAAATGAGCAAAATCAAAACATTATATACAGCAACTGAAATATTGTTTGAAGAATGATTTGTGTATGTCTACCTCCAGAGAAAGAACTGATAAACAGAAGTAAGCAAGATTTACATTTATATAAAAACCTATCTTTTTGTCAGACAATGCCTTCTCTAGTTCAGGGAGGGGAGGGAAAGAAAGGAGGTAAGGAGAAATTTTAACGTAACAAATAAAAAAAAGTTTGTGATCCTTGTTAAGCTAAAAATGATCTCTTTCTCTTGTCAACTCTATTGGCCCTTTGTACTTCTTTTAGTCAATCTAATTATTCTTCCATCCAGGAATTCATTAAATTTACATTCTTTTTTAAACTAACCCTCTCATTTTACTGATAGAGTGAACTCCTAATGAAGATATTTCCTTTACCAGTTTTGTACTTGCTATACAAGTTATAGTATTAGAGAGTTATGGGGAACTGAGGGGTTATGACTTGACCTAGATGATAACAACTAGTGTATTATAGGTGGAACTTGAGCCCAGTTTACTTTGCCTGATTATCTTTGACAAATGTAAATACTCTGTGATCTCAAAGGAACAAAAATCATTAGAGCTTGCTAAATAACCATGTTCCCATGGGGTAAAGGAAGACAAATTTTGCATACTAAATATTTGTGATGATTGAACACAAATCATTTCTCTGGATGTTAAGTAAAATCAGTTTTTTATTTGGACCAGAAATCGTTATACTACAGTGTTAGACTGATGCAATTTCTGCATAGTTTAGACAGGATTCTCATTTGAAAACTAAAATAGTATTCAGTTTAGAGTTGGAAAGAAATCTTAGAAATATTTTCACCCTTCTCAATTTACAGGCCAGGAAACTGAGGTTCCAAGGCAGTAATGTCAAACTCAAACAGAAATGGAGCATCATTAAACCACAGGTAAGGATCCCTACAGGTTCATATTGACTTAGAAAATCACATTAATATTATCTATATTTCATTGCATTTATATATTTGTTAAATATTTCTCAATTACATTTTAGTCTTCTTTAGATTGCAAGGGGAAGTATTGAGAGCCTGATGGGATTCTGCTACTTCTTTGATACCTCTACTCAAGATGGTAAGGTAATTTTTACCAAAAATATACACATAATAATTGATCAAGGAGAGTTTGAACTTGGATTTTCTGGCTGAATTCTGGGCTCAGTAACTTTTCTACCATACCAGAGTCTTGGAAGTATCTTTCTCAAATTTATCAGATATGAATACCTCCATGAACTAAGCGGAGTTAAGATTTTAGGTGATTGATATTCCCTTCTTCCCTTTTAAAATTAAAAAAACATCCACTTACCCCCACAAAATACTGGATAACAGCTTGATGAACTCTCGGTTATTATAACATTGCTTAGTTCAACATTGCTTATTATGTATATTTTAAAATAGTAATTGGAATGTTGATGATAAATCTTGTAGCCTTTGTACCTTGTTTTATACAATAGATCTGAATGCTAGCAAGAATAAGTTCCAAGAGAATAGTGTCTGAGATACATTATCATAAAGTTACTGCAGGCATGTTGATTTTATTTACAATGTTTTTACCATATGTTTCTTGAAATATATAGAATAAATAACATACATAATGAAAAATTATTATAAAATATGAGAGCCAACTTATTGTAATGAAGACAGGGATGACTTCTTAGCCAAGAAGATCTAGTTTCAGTTTGATCTCTGACACATACTGGTTGTGAGATCCTGGGCCACTTAACCTGTTAATGTTCAAGCAATTATATAGGACTATAACTTGAAAAAGTGTTGGGAGAAAAAAGTGTTCCTCATTATGTTATTTCCTATACTGAGGAAATTATTGGTCCAGTCCCCATGCCATCTGAATTCTAGAATATAATATATGACAATTATATAGCTCTTTAGAATTTATGTAATACCCTTTTTTAAAAGTACCCTTTAGGGAGAAGTTTTAAATGAGAGGTAGACAATATACTAAAGGCAGTTCCCATGAACACTTATAATTAATGTAACAATTAATTATTAAGAATTTTCTGGATTTTATCTACACATTTTCCATAAACATATTTAGCTGTCATCCTGCCTACTTGCAGGCACAGTTCCATATAATGTATAGTGAGTTCCTGTGTTCTATTTAATATCTTTATTTACTTCATTTCCATTTATAGGCAATTCAATAACGAAGCTTGAAGAGAACTGAAAACCATCTTCATGATGTGTTAAAAATATTCTTATGACAACTTTATAATTGAATAGTTCAATTGAACACAAACAACAGGACTTGAGATAGCTATTAATATTGCATGCTCCACAGGGATCAGCAGTTTACAATTCCTAAATGTCTAACAAGTATTCATAGTTCATTACTTTGCTCATTTATGACCCCCAACTCACACATCTTCATGTCTAATAGGGCAATACCATATGGGCCATGAACTGTGACCTTCCATTATTTTATTTCTACCAATTAATGGACAACCCATAGATCAGACATAAGTAATGCACAGCATGATGAAACAATTGAAGATGCTGGTTTTGATAATATGCACTCCTGCTTGGCCCTCCTACTTTTTTTATCTTAATCTATTTCATATTCCTTTCACCACTTCTACAAGAAATTGATTCTTGTTCCTCAGTCTTGATAGTGGCACTTGGTGACAATCATGAGTGTTAATTCACCTTGCTATCAATTATCATGCCTTCTATTTTGGACTATAGTAGGTATGAACTGGGTAAGAGTATCAAGGACCAAAATAATGTTTAATGAAAATTGTCTATTTTATCTTCCATGATCCTCTCTACTTCTTGCTTGGTCATAAACTTCCCCCCCTTTAGAATTGCAAATTCTTCTTGCTCCTTTTTAAAAATGCCCCTCCCCACCAAAGACAATTAATATGATATAGGTTGCAAGCAATATATATTTTCTAACTTCTCATGTTATGAAAGCATTTATTGCTTTCACTAGAGAAAAATTCATGAAAGAAAGTAAAGAATGGCATATTTCAGTCTGCATTCAGACTCTGCCTGCTCCTTTTATGGTGGTGCATAGCCCAATTTATCACCAGTCCCTTGGAATTGTCAGGATCCTTACCTTGTTGATAATAGTTGTCATTCAGAGTTTATCATTATTTATTATTGTTGTTACCAAGTACCAGATTCTCCTGATTCTCCTTGCTTAACTTTGTGTCACTTCATATAAGTCATACAGATTTTTTTTGTGTGTGATCGTTTTGTTTGTCATTTCTTATGCCCAATAGTATTCCATTACAATCATATACCACAACTTCTTTAGCCATTGTATAATTGATGGATATCCTTTCAGTTTCTAGTTTGTCATCACAAAGAGAGCTATTATAACTATCTTAGAACATCTACTTTCTTTTCCTTTTTCCTTGATTCCATTAGGAAAATAAACTTAATAGTGGTATCCTGGGTCAAAAAGAATACATGGTTTTAGAACTCTTTTAGTATAATTCCAGTATAATTCTCATATTTGTTTTTAATGTAATCTTTTATATTTGTCACATCACATTGGAGTTCATGTTGATATATAACGTGTAGTTTTCATCTAAACCTAATATTTAAACAGACGTTGTTTTTTAGTTTTCACAGCAGCTTTTGTTGAGTAAGAGGATCTTTTTCTATTAGATGGGATTTTTGAGTCTGAAGAAGACAAAGGTTCTGTGCTCTTGTGCATCTCTATAATCTGTTCTATTGATTGGCCTCTCAATTTTTCTAAAACAGCACCATATCATTTTGATGATTACTGCTTCAGAGTATTGTTTGAAATCTGGTATTAATAGTACTGCCCTCCTTCTTTCTTGTTTTATTATTTTTGTAATTTCACTTGAAATTCTTAACCTTTTGTTCTTCCAGAAAATTTTCATTATTATTTTCTAGCTCCACAAACTAATCCTTTTTTCTCTCTATTTATATTGTTGTAGTAATTATGCAAATGTGGCATATAATGAGAAACTAAACATCTCTAAAACTGAAGTCATTATTTTTCCCCAAATCCTTTCTTATTAAGAACTTTTCAACTGCAATTGAAGGTTTCACCAATTTCTGTCACTAGGCTCACAACTCAGGTGTCATTCTCAACTTCTTACTCTCTCTCACCTTCCTCTTCCAAACTCTTTTACTTTCTACCTTCATAACATTTACTACATTGACACTGTTACTACTCCTTATGCTTAGGCAATGGCTTTAGCCTGATGATTGATTTCTTTGCCACATCAGTTCATCCTCCACTCAGATATCAGTGTATTCTTCCAAAAGCTCAGGTCTTAATAGACCGTCATACCCCCATATGTAATAAACTCCAGTGACTTCCTATCTCTATGATCAAACATAAAATCCTCATTTTTCCTTTTAAAATCCTTATAACGTACTTCCTTCTTACCCTCCTTGTATTCTACATTCTAGTGACACTGGATTCCTTTTCTTACTGTCTCTTAAACAAGACACTCTACCTCCTGACTCTGACCTACCTCAAATTTTCCTCCTTCTTCCTGTTTTTTTGGAGACTGGATCTCCTTATCTAGTCAAATTTAGAAGGGCCACTCACAGAAGTTATTCCATTAATAGCTAGTATGGGAACTTTAATTTGCCCTGGTTTTCCTACTGGAACTGGTTCACCCTTTCTTAGGCAACCTGATGGGCCACCTTCCCTCAGAACTCATGATAGTGGTAGTAGATGATGTAGACATCCAATCACTTAACTTATTGTTCAATTGATCCATTATCCTCACTTTCTATAGCTATGGAATTACTGGAATGTATCACCACATCTGATCAGTTCTCTTTCTACTTAACTTTCTTTCTCCTGGTTTTCCTACCTTCCTTCAAATCAATATTTTTCTATTCTGGTATGCAAAGGGAGTCTTCACAAATTGGTAGAGAGGAAGATGAATGAAAGTCAAAAAGAATACGATGACATATTGACTACAAAGGCTTTAAATATGAAAGACTAAAAACACTTAAGGCTTATGTTTAATAACCAGTTGAGTCTATTAAATTTCTGTGAATTTTTTACCACAAACCAAGATATACCATGTCCATAATGGGAATTGGGGAGGCAGGGGAAAATGAACAAACTCTCACTTACTTCTATTTATTTTTACAGTCTTTGTCTTACAATTGAAGCACAAGAATTTAAATTGATATTAATGGTCCTGATTTTAATGATTAAAATGCCCTTTTTAATCTGATCTATGCTTTCAGTAGTTTAAAGTGATTACAATAGTGTTTTTAACCATTTGAACGTCTGTAACCAAAACACAGGGGCACTCATCTTGAAATTTGTAATCTTAAAAAGTAGCTCTTAACAAATGATTACCAGACATAAAACTTGTAAGAATAAAATTTTATCTTCCAGCAAACAGTTAATATATTAAATGTGAACTTTAAATTCCCTAGATATTTATAGATAATATAACCAAGAGATTGCCATAAAAAGATCCAAGATGTAATAAAAATTGGATTGAGGTAGTCCACACCTTTGAGAATGTGAATACTTCATGAGTATGATACATTATATACATTTTCAGACTTTTTTGATGTAATGATTGAATTTGTTTATATTTTTCTATTTATCTTTTTTCACTTTTCTCCTTTAGAGTATGATTTGTTATATGGGATGGTTCTTGGGAAAAGATGTATTGAAACTAGTTTGGGATAATGAAGAATCATTAACATGCAAATTTTCTTTGGGTATTGATATCCTTATCAATAAGTTTTATTAGAAATGCCTTAAATAAAGCTTTATTCATATCACTTAGTGAAAAATTTCAGGGAAAATCATATAATAAATTTCTTTTACGCTTCTATGAAAGCCTATTTGTTGTGATGGAACTTCCTTTCATGTATGGGTAGACTAAATTTTAAATACTCTTCCAAATTTGAAATTCCATAATTCAGTAAATCTATATTTCAGGGACTTTAGTACACTACAATTTCAATATGAATATTAAAACAGATAAAGTAAATTTGATTTATTCTCTTTGATTTCATCTTGAATTTTAGAGATACTCAGACAGAGACAGAGAGATAAGAGCCAGAGAGACAGAAACAGAAAAGGAGAGAAATAGAGCTAGGGAGGCAGAAAGAGACAGACAGTAACATTGAGATGGAGATAGAGAGGGAGACAGAGAAAAGGAAACAGAAAAAGAGGGAGAGAGATTTAAGAAGCAAGAGACAGACAGAGACAGATAGACAGGTACACACAGACAGGATCTATAATGATTAACTATTATCAGAAAGTTCCAATTTGGTCTGAGATGCTTTGTTAAGTTCTGAGGATCTCATGTTAGGAAAGGAAATGTTTAGTAGAGTTTCCATGTTGACTTCCGTGGAGTCAAATTGGCATATTAGGTATTGTTTAGAATGAAGAGGAGAAGAAGCAGTGAGGATTACAATAGTGTTTTTAACCATTTGAAGGGTTTTCATATAGAATAGAAATATGATTTATTCTATTCTGTCCCAGAGGGCTGAAGCAGAAATAATAATGGAAATTGCAGAGGAAGATTGGATAACAGGGAAAATTTCCTAATTATTATATGTGACCTTAGATGATCTCTAGACAGGGATTCTCTCTCATTGGAAGTCTTCAAAGAATGACTAGATGACCATTTGTTTGCAGTGCTGTACTGGGGATTCTTTTTTTTTTTTGTCATGGTTGGACTAGATGGCTGCTGAAGTCTCTTCCAAATATTGATTCAGTAAATAATAAAGACAAAGGATACTCGGATTTCAGTATAGCATCTTGAAAAAAAATTTCTAATGTAATCTTTTGGATAAAATTGAGAATTGTGGGCTAGCTAGTGGGATAAGTAGAGAAATTTGGAGCAATGTGTACCCCAGAATTACCAGAATTAGTAATTAATGAATTGATTTCAGCATGGAGGAAGGTCATTCACAGAATTTACCTTGGACTTTCATGCTGTGTTATTCAGTATTTTTTATCAACTAACAGCCATTTCCAAACTTGAACTTCCATTTCCTGCTCCCATGCATTAGTGTAGACCATACATCATGCCTGGATGTTTTATCTCTACCTTTAAAATCCTTCTCTTCCCTCAAGGATTAGTTCCCACACCACCTCTTGTGTAAAAATCCTCTGATCCTAATAGTGGGAAACGTTTTCTCACACTAAAAATTATTCTAGATTACTCTGTATGTTTTCTTTGCCTCCATCAGTCTAATTTGTATCATCTATGTCCATGTCATATCACCTCCCATTATTCTCACCCCTCATATTACACTAAATTACTATAGTCTTCAAAAAGAAAAAAAATCAAGTGAGTTGTTAGCTTTATATCACTACTGTCATCCTTACTGTTCCTAGAAAAAGGTACTCAAATCTCCTTTGTTTGGGCATTTTCATTGACTGCTAGGAAATCTCTCCTCATCTCTGTGTTCTGGTTTTTCTGTTTTCATTCAAGTTATGGATAAAATTTTACCTTCCTCAAGAAGTTTTTCCTGATCCTATTTAATGATACTGATTTCTGTTAGTTAGCTTCAAGGTACTGTGTACATATTTTATTTGTACATACTTTATTTTGGTCAATTCTTGCATTAGAATATGAGTGTTGAGAACATAGATTGTCATTTGCCTTTCTGGTACATAATAGACACTTAACAAATGCTTGTTGACTGATTGACAAAATAAATGTTCATAGATCTCATTTGAATAAATACATAGATGCTATTTTTATAAAATTTTCCAGTGACACAATTGTAAAAAGAATAATCAATATGCTGAAGGACAGAATCAGTATCTAAAATTATCTCCAAAGGTTATATAAGTTAATGACTGAATTTAATGAGATGAAATATACAAGTGATAAGTGGAAAATATAATAGAGATAAATGTAAAGTCCTACATTTGAGTTAAAAAAGTAAAATTTTCAAATATAGAATAGTAAAGGCATAACTAATCAAGTTTTCTTATGCAAAAGAATCCTGGGTTTTATGAGACTGCAAAAATATAAAGGGAGCTTAGAGTGCATGAGGAAAAGAGATGATAATTTTATTGAACTGTATCCTAGTCATACTTTATTTGTAGTATTTCATTAAGTTGTTGGCATCAGATTTTATGAAAGACTGAAAAAATGATTCAGATTTGGAAGCAGGCAATCAAAATAGACTGAGAAACAGAGACCATACTATGTCTTGAAGGAACTGGTGATATTTATCTTTAGAAGAGAACACTTGAGTGCTACAGATGGACAAAGCAGTTCTTTTTAAATATTTGGTGGCATGGCCATTGGAAAACTATTAGACTTGTTCAGATTGCACTGAAAGAACAGAAATAGAAGAAATGTGTAGAAATTTTAGAAAAGCAGAGTCATGTTATGTAGTCCACACAGATACCTTTCATGTATGTATAAGCTGTCTCAAATGGAGTTGGCTAGCTCAGGAAGTAGTGAAATCTGACTCTATGGAGATCTTCAGTTGAAGGCCTGTTTTGTGAATATGCACCAGTTTTTTTAAAGAGTGTTTCATAAAATTCAATTTCCAAAACTGAATGAAATACTGTTGATAAAATATAACTAGGGTATAGTCCAGTGAAATTATCACTTCCCTTCTTCTGTATGCAGCCTAAGCCTCCATTAGACTTTTGCAAATTTTATCTTTTTTGTAGTCTAATAAAACCTACCTATATTTTTTCACCATGAAAGCTTGGTAAGTCATGCCTATATTATCTTATATTTATGAAATTTACATTTTGAACTCAAATGAAGGATTTTATGCTTACCCCTATTATATTTCCTCATTTAATCTCTATTATATTTAATTTCATTAGGTTTAGTTTTCATTAGATCGAATTGATATTTATTTATTAGAACTATTGTAGAGGAGATTTCTCTTCAGCTATGGACTGGACTAGATTAAAAGTGTCAAATTTAGGGGGCCAGCACCAGATTAATAAAATAGATAGAATACAATATAATTTTTTTAGGTTAGCAAATATTTTTATTTCTATTCTACAGAGGAAGAAACAAGCAGGTGATTTTGAATTACCCAAATTCACATAGCTGGTGTCTCACTGAAAAGAGTTTGGAGAAGGTATCTTCTTCCCTCTCATGCCTTTGTTTTTGTAGAACACAGTATAATGCTAATTTGTGATTTTCTAAGTCAATATATGGCCTAAAGGGATCTCTTTCTAATTTGGTTTGTTAACACTGGTGTAGCTAGTTTACCTTTGAGATATTGGGGATGTAATAAAAATAGTCCAATGACCTAGATCATATATATTTTGTTATATTTGGATTTTGATCAATGTACTGAGCCTATAGAATATGTCATTTTTCAATAAACTGTAATAGTCTGAGGTTACAAAAGCAATATTTTCAACCTGAATACATTCTAGAAAATAACGTTTGGAATAGTAAATGCTAAAATTTTACCTGGTCATTTCATCATTCTTAGACTATACTTATAGGTATACAGTTTTAATAATTAGAGAAGAATGATTCAGGGATTACTTTTCTGTGAAATATCTGGTTTGAGGAGATGTTCTTTCAGATATCTGACAGGGCAAAGTCTAGAGATCTTACAACAGTTCCACTCAGTGTAAGTTTATCTTAAAGGGGCATGGTGAATGGGAATGGTCTCATCACTCTGGTATATAGACATGACTAGAGAGGCAGCACTTCTTGATCTCTAGCCCCATTCCTTCCTTTTTGAATGCAATTATGTTCTTTCTCCTTTGATCAAATATTTAATGGAAATGAGAGAGACACTAGCCAAATATGATCTCTTGAAGTCTTTTATTAATTTTGAGACCAACTGTAGCATTCCATTTTTAATTTTTACCTTTTAGTCATGTAGACAATTTCTCAAAACTTCATTCACCATTGATATTCACTTTTTTTTTTCAGGCTTCCCATAAATAATTTTAGTTACAATGTCTTCAAATTAAATATTGCCGAACCAACAAAGTCCTTAATGGTTATTTCTAGTGGGTAATATTTTGATTTATAAATATCAGCATCACAATTGCCTTTAAAACCATTTTTCTCCTTGGCTATTTCATGTTTAGTGTGTTAAACACTAAGACTGAAAATATTCTGTGTTCTAACTATAATTTAAACTTGTAAAGTTTGAGAAAAAATTGTAAGTAGTTGTTTCCATTTAGTTTTGTACTGTTTATTTTTAAAGGATTCAATTTTACTCCATCATTTCAATTTTTATTTTTCTTTCTTTGAAGAAAACAGCCTTTGTGCTTAATGTGATACTCTTAATTAAATTGTTAATATACACTCAAATTTGTGAAATACGTTTTTGATAAGAATACCAAATTCTATGGGACTTGGGGAAATTATTTTGTAACTAATGACATTGGTCCATTAGAAATTGTTCTTGATAATTGACCTTTATGAATGTTTGCATACCCAGGAATAGTATTAAATTTTATTTTTCATGTTTGTTGATAAGTTTATAAAGTGAAAGCAAAATGTGAAACACTGAAGTCAAGCGATAGCAGTTCTACTCACTAGCATAAATTCCCTCCATTATCTCCTTAATTTCAGAGTGTACAAAAGGGTTATTGTTAACATTGTGTTATTTGAAGTGTTCAAACTGAATCAGAGGCTGTCGACTTCACTATATCATTCATTTCTTTCAATAAAAAAACTGCATGAGATTACTCAGAAGGGTACTTTTGTTCTCTGATATTTACTTTTTTCTGTATCTTCAATGATCTGTTTCCCATGGGTAAAACTGTAAACACCACTTTGCAATTATGTGAGTAAAAACTAGAACATTAGATTGGTCCATGGGGCAAATCTGATCAGATCAACATTTGCTAGAAGAAAGATGCAAAGGGTTACTAAAGTTCTAATTCTTTTAGTCTTTTCCCTGTGTATGTATGATTTCCATTGCTTCCATTGCATTTTATTGGGGAAGACTCCATGTATATTACTAAACATATAAACATATATACCAAAAATATATATAAAATATTTCTGATGAAAGAGAAGGCTATATTAGCATAGGGTGGCACTTGAAACATAGAAGAATTAGATTCAAATTCTACCTCAGACTTTTGCTAGCTGGTTGATCTTGGACATCTCCCTGAGCCTCAGGTTCATAATCAATAAAATGGGAATCTTAAAAAATAGCTTGTATTATGTGGTATTTTCATTAGCTAAGCACTTCATATGCATTATCTTATTTGTGCCACACAATAAACTTCTAAGAGAAGTGATAATATTATCATCTCCATTTAATTAATGAAAAACGAGGCACAGATAATTGAAGTGAAGTCACTAATTCTTTGAGACAGACATCAAACCTAGATCTTTCTGACTTCCTGACAGTGAAATCATATTTCTTTTTTATCTATAGTACCTAGCTCACAAAGTTCTTGTGAGGAACAGATGAGTATAAGATTACTCATTAAACTTTAAAATACTATATAAATGTCAGCTTTTATTATTACCTTGTAATTCTTATTAGCTGAGTTAGTATTCATATTGTTTATAGCTTACCTCTATTAGAGTGCATTTAATATTTCTTTTTGTCTTCATGTGTCCAATGCATTATGTAGTGCTTGGCACTGACTTTAGCAGAGATTTTCTAAATGTTTGTTGATTCATTGAGTTGATTGTTTATCTTTGAACAAAATTCTGATGTTCTCAACTCTCTGGTTTCTTGCATTCTGGATTAAAGATACTTTACCATGGCTGAGTTTAATGATACAGAAGGGAAAATGACAATATTTCGGTATTGCTAGTTACAAGGGAGTTTGGTGGCCTTCTCTTCTAACCCACTGACAAAAGGAATCCATACCAGGACACATCAGAAAAATGGGCATGTAGCCTCTGCTTGAATACCATCAAAGAATAGAATATATTGTCTTTCAAAGGTAGGCCATTTTATTTGGATAGCTCCAATTAGGAACCTCTCATTAGGAAGACACCTTTTTTACTGATATCTAGCAACTTTTCCCCTTTGCAACTTCCTTCATTCAAGGTTCTAACATGCTCGGGCCCAAGAGAAGAAATCTAATTTTTCCTACATACTAAAGCCCTTCAATCACTTGAAGAAAGCTCTCATAGCTCTCCTGAGTCTTATTTTTTTTTCTCTAGGCTAACCACGCACAGTTCCTTCAATAGTTCCTTAAATGCTATTTCAATTTCATAGTCTTTCTTGCAATGATTGTGCTGGTTTTCTGGAAAAAAGATCTAAGTCTCTAAAGACCCTGAGAATTGTATTTCTCCTCAGTTAGGGAGAAAGGGAATATGGGATCTGGCCTAGAAAGGCACTTCAACATTGTGAGTTTTAAGGATTCTTCAAGAGAGGAGAGAAAACAGAGAGGAGAGAGGTAGCAGGGGTTACCACCTTTCCCATCCTGTCTCCCATTAGACATGGAAGAGTTTTACCCCAGGAAACATTAGCAATTCTCCTCCTCAAATTCATGTTAAGAGGTAAAGTGATAAGCTGAAAGTATAAGATTCAGGAGCCTATTTAAGATACAGGTCAGATGGCTGAAGCACTAAAAGCCCAAACAAAACAGAATAAAAGAGGAAGTGTAGCTTTTACCTTTATATTCTTCCTATTCCAGAAGGTTGTGACTAGCACCTTTTTTATAGGCTTATCTTTTTATTATGTTAAAGAATACAGACCACAGTATAATATCACTCCTTCTTGTTTCCTTTTTAAAATTCAAGGCATGAAGGCATAGGATAGCTCTGGGAACTACACCAGAGAGAAACACATTCTTCATTCAGGACTAGGGTTCCAAATATGCAACCCCACTTGGTTGCTCTAACCTGGATACTCTCCAGCGTATCAATGTCTTTCTCAAACTGTAGCACCTAAAACTAAATCCTCTGCTCCTGATTAGGAGTGACAAGTCCAGAAGAGAGCAGGACTATTACCTCTCTGTTCTTGGAAGCTAGTTCCTCTTAATGGCATTAGCTTTTTTGGCTGCCACATCACACGAGGTAATTATAAAATGGGGAGAAAAAGGGATCAATTAGTAGCTGATAAGGAGCTACTTGGGCAAAGGACTATAGAGAAATAGAGAGAGCGGAAAGCAAGTGGGGTGCCCTGTTTCTTAAATGCTGGCAAGGTAGAGCAAAGTTGACTTATCCATCACTAATGTTTATGATTTTATAATAAGAGCATTTTCTTTCTGGGAAGACTCACAGGAAGCAATGTGCTAATTATGTAGGATTTTCATGCCAGGGAAGGCATTTCCATTTTGTGTTTTGCAGCTCTTCAGTGGTTAGGGAAACACATTTTTTATTGACTGCTGAGTTAATGGATGCTTTTTGTAGTTTGTGTATGTGTATGTGCCCAGATTTGTGCATAACAAAAATCATCCCAATTTTAAAAATAATCATTTTAAAAGACTAAATAGCATTTCTGAAAGCTTACTTAAGATCTTATATCTGTATTTTAGGTCTTTAATCTATTTATTATTCTAAGATTTGGAACATTTTGCAGTGAACATCAGACTACACATATTTAGTTCATGTAAGCAGAATATGAAACCACTAGATATTTGCTTTTAGGATTTTTTTCAACACTCAATTGAACATGTATATGGTTTATCTAAGTGAGTTGCATACCTCTTTGTCATTTTGCATATCCATGCTCAGCATATATAATGAGTTGTCATTATCCTGGGCTTTGCTGTATCTTGCTCCAGTTTGTAACTTCCGTTGTATTTTTTAAGTATCACATCTGCTGCACCAATGTCAAAGCAGAAATGTTGTTGTTCAGTCATATCTGAGTCTTTGTAATCCCATTTGGGGTTTTCTTGGCAAAGACTCTAGTTTGGATTGCCATTTCTTTCTCCAGCTCATTTTATAGGTGAGGAAATGGAAGCAAACAGGATAAAGTGGCTCTCCCAGTGTCACACACCTAGTAAATGTCAGACAACTAGTAAGACCATATTTGAATTCAGAAAGAAGAGTCTTCCTTTCTCAAGACCCAGCACTAAATCCATCACACCACGTAGCTGTCCCCCAAACTGAGAAATAAGTTGATGAAAACTGATCATTGTACTCATTGTGAGATAAGTTTCACAAGTTATGAGGAAGCTTCTTTTTTTCTCATGGGAGCATCACATACATCTGATGTGACTTTCATTGACAGAGATGGATTTCCAGAAAAGTCACATTGTGACTTGTTTATTCATCAAGAGACATAAGAAAACGATGAACTTCCTTGTAGAATCACATATCTGACTGGGGAATAGGGAATAAAGGTAACACATTTACATCAAACTTAAAATACCTTCTACTCCAAGCCCTTCCTAACCTGCATCTCCAATTGCTTGTGTCCTTTTCATCAAACTACATATTTATGAAACGAGAACTTTGAGGCAGGAACAGTTTTACTTTTGTCTCTAAATCCACCATCTTCTAGCACATTATTAAGTAATATGTAATAAGTGATTAATAAGTACTTATTGATACAAATTAATAACATTAAAAAGAAGCTCTTTATAATTTAAAATATTTTTCAGTTATTTAAATTTATTGTATTTTCATTTATAACTTTTACCTCCAATGACTAAAAAGATGTAAGTAGGAGTTGAAAGGAAAATTCTCAGGTCTTGCTCTTTCTGTATTGCCAATTTATTCCAAGAATCTAATGATTTAATGTGTGAATGATGAAGGAATACAGGAAGGAACACACAAAACTAGTGAATTTTGAACTTTTACCTAAATTGCTTATCCTGGAAATTTGTATTGATATTGAATATACAATTCAAAGGCATGGGAATCTGAGCTTGAACTGCATATAGAATGCTGACCACAGAGAAATTAAGTGGCCTTTTCTGAACTTCAATAAATGATGGAAAAACTGTTTCTTTCCAATGAAATGGGGGTATTTTCCATCACATCAGATAGCCTAAGTAGAAAATAGCTTGCCCCAGTGTTCAGTTATTTTAAGGTATTTTCCCAGTTGTGATAAAGCATTTCTTTTTGTCTCCCTCCATTTTTGTCTAATCAATATGTCATTATCCCATGAAGCAATTTTCTCAGAAAGAGTTTGAGAGAAAATTTTGTAGTCACCCTTTTTTTCCCCAGAGATTTTGGCTTTCAAAGTAGAGGTATAAGAGTACATTGCTTTATTCCCTCATTTCTTAAATCCCCCACCCATAAATCAAAGATGACTTCATTAGTCACATTTCCTCTTCAGAAATCCATGCTTTCAGAAGATTTCAAATGAAAATATTGGTTTACCTACACATTTCTCAAGCCATCTCACAAATCCTAGAGAATCCAGGGAATTTATCTCTAGGGCCTCATAAAGAAAAATAAATCCTCTCAGAAAATCATTGTACAAGTTGTTGAATTTCTAGGTAATAAAATGTCAAGAAGTATGATTTTCTTTTAGTAAAATAACACCTACTTCAGTCCTCCCCACCCCACTGAATGTTTCCATCTTTTAGGAGACATTCAGAAAATGGATAGCTCCTCAAAGCTACTTACCTCCTCAATTGTCTGTATTTCCATTATTCATCTTGAAGAAAAGTTGGTTTTGCATTTTTATATCATTAAAATACAAACAATCCTGTTTATTCAAAGGTCTTTTTACTTTGATTTCTAAATTATGGGAACTAAAATTGGAAATGTAAGTTGCTAGACAGAGGCTCAATGTATAGAGGCCAATATGACACATTGTTAGCCAATTCACCAATATTTCAAATGTTTGTGTTTCTGAAATTCTGCAGGCTATAAGAATATCTATTACTTTATGTATGATGCATTAGTTACTTTTATAGGCCCTAATCTTTAAGGAGAAGGGAGAAAGGGAAGAACTGTTTATTTCTACTTTGTTCCAGACACTGTGCTAAGTGCTTTCCACATATGACCTCATTTGATCCTTACAAGAGCCATGGAAAATAGATGCCATTATGCCCATTTTCCAGTTGAGGAAATAGAGGCAGATAGGAATTGAGTGTTTAGGGTCACAAAACTAATGGCTAAATCTTGATTTAAATTCAGCTCTTCCTATCTCTGACCCCAGGTCTCTAGCTACCACACCATCAAGCTGCTTCTGGCAGCCTTACTAGTTTACTTCCAGATGCGGTGGTACTCTATATATCCATATCAAAACTACTATTTGTACTTCTAAATGAGGCTACTTTTATAGAAAAGGCCCATAAATATCTCTGTAGGAAGAAAAGGAGGAAACAGTAGGAATTTTTGGAATCCCTATTAAAGAGATACTCTTCTCATATTCAGTCCTTTTAACCCAGCCATTTTGGACAGGATATTTTATGAAGAGAGTAGTATGTTCTTTTATTATACTATATCTCTTCTGTTTCACTCTTTCCTTGCAAATATTATAGCTGTACAAATGATCATAATAGAGCAGTCACTTAAGTGTCAGAAAATTTTAGTCTGAAAAAGAAGAGAGAAGAATCCTTGTGGTGGTATTGATTATGTTTTGTCAGACTTTGGACTGGTTATTTCGGTTCTTGCATAGTTAGGCATATTTGTTTTTAAATTCTGATTTGATCCTAGATAAAACTTAGATCCAGAAGTACAAGTTCATGAAACTGGTCTTATTGCTCTCTGAAGGGTCTAACATTTATGTCTGTGGTCAATCAGAAATGTGCTGGCTTCTCAAAGGGGTACATACACACAAAAAAATGCATGTGGCATGCAAGTGTGTGTGTGTCTTTGGAAAAGTCCTGCTACTATCTCTACGAGACTACTTCTCCTTTGCTTCCTACTGTTCCTAAATATCCATCTGGGAACAATTCAATATTCATTTCTATCCCTTGGAGTCATTACTTTCTCATGAGTACTTCTTTGACAAAATAAATCACTAAAACATATGAAAATATGAAAATATTTTTATGAAAAACATCCTATAAATTAAACATTATAATGTTTTTGTTATATAACTAAATATTGTCCCAAATACGAATATATACATATATATGTTGATCTTTATAGATACATGTATTTATGTACATTTATGCATGTTTGCATACATCCATATGCCTATATATGTACATAATTTATGTATCTGTATGATGTCTAGCATTTATATAGGACTTTTGGTTTACAAAGTACTTGAGAAATATTATTGCATTTTATCATCATGATTACCCTCAGAAGTGCTGTTATTATTCTCATTTTACATATTAGGAAATTGAAACAGATAGAGACTAAGTGATTTGCTCACATTGTATAACTAGCGTTATGAAGCAAGATTTGAAACAAGTCTTCCTAACACCAGTTCTAGTCACTGTTTTATATACTTCTTCACTTTGTAAAGTAATATATTAATGTGCACATATGTACACACACGTATATGCATTCATACATTCACATGAATGAGTTTATATATATATATTCCTATATGAATATATCAACTCATTCATGTGAATGTATGAACGTGTGTATATGTGCAGTGAGGAATGGGAAATGGAATTAAGTTGGTAATGGTCTTTTCTAAATAATAAACAAAACCAATGAAAAGATTTAGACCTAACTATCCACATAAGAAAAACCAAATACTTGTTGTTCAGTCTATGAAATTTCATTGGACAGCTCATAAATTTGATATATTTTCAAAAGATACCAAAAATTAACAATTAATTGAGTCAATAATTTAATAGAAGCTAGAAAGCAATTATCTAGGAAATCGTGCATTGTTTTAAAAAGCCCAAACTTCAACCTGAAACTAAATCTCATCTTTTTTTGACATCAAATAAAGAAGAGAAAGAAAAGTATAAAATAAGCCCAAGTTATTAATCAATAAGTAGAATATGCTTATTCATACATGTAAGTCCATGTTGCATAACTTCTAAAAAGTTATACAAAATCTGTGAAAGAAATAAATAAGAAAGATAATTATGCTTAAAGTTTTGTTTAGAGCATGAGCAAATACTTCTGAATACTGAAATCACCTTGAATGTTAATTAATTGCCCTATTTCAGTTTTGATACTGATGCCAATGACCTGTTCTAGACAATACATGACCATCTCAATTATATATTTTCATTATCTTTCTTCTCTATCCAGTTTTTGTCATGTGCACTATTTCCATAAGAACATTATCTCATTTCTGGTTTCCTCTCTTATTGTGATATAAAAAACTCCCTTGATTTAGGGCTATTTGTTAGAGAAGCAGCTAAGTGGAACAATGAAGAGAGTACAAAATTTGGAATCAAGAAGACCTGTGTTCAAATCCTACTTCACATGCTGACTAGCTGTGATCTTGGACATATTATTTACATTTTCTGTGCCTCATTTTCCTCTTTCACAAAACCGAGATAATAAATCACCTGTCCCAAGGTTATTGTGAGAATCAAGTGAATTTTTTAAGTTAAAAAATTTTATTGATACACTATCTTATTAATAAAAACAGATTGTCCAAAACCAAATGCTAGTGTTTTCCCATAAAATAAATTAAGAACAGTCTAAAGAATTCCTGTACTCTATGCTATAGTGTTAGTTTTCTCAAAATACTAGAAAACACTATAATATTATGATTGGTGTTCAGTCATCTAAAATATCTCATAGGCCTAAAAACAGTTTCTAAATACAAAAGCAAAATTGTAGTAGGTCTCCTTATTACAAAGCAAAGATAACTAAAACAATAATG
This sequence comes from Gracilinanus agilis, assembly GCF_016433145.1. Lineage (NCBI taxonomy): Eukaryota > Metazoa > Chordata > Mammalia > Didelphimorphia > Didelphidae > Gracilinanus > Gracilinanus agilis. Next base: position 318,235,025 of record NC_058133.1, on the reverse strand, counting down.
GTATTAGCTAAGATTGATGTTGAGCTCATGATTTACAAAGTATTTATATATATATGTATGTACATATATATATATGTATATATATATATATTTAATTACACTTAGTCCTTATAACAATTCTGTGATGATTATTTCCAATTCACCAAAGAGGAATTGCATTCCCAGAAATATAAAGTATAAGGTTCATCGTCTCACAAACAACATATATCAGTGGTACAACAGACCAAATTAAGGTTCGTCCTGACCCTAAATCCAGTTCTGTTATTATTATCTGTCTTTTCGTCACAATTTTTACCACCACCAGGAGCCAAACCTGTATGTACATGGATGAATCTAATAAGCAATCTTTGCATTTAGAGTCTGTGACCATACTATTATAATATCTGGGCCCCCAATTTAAAAATGCATAGAATCTGCACCCAGAAATTCTGTGTATATTATCCATGCATGGGTGTTATGGAACTCACTTCTTTTCCCCCAATGACAGTCCAATCAGTGGGTCACAGACTAAATTTGAATGGTATAGATGGAGGGTCCTGCCTGGGCACTGTTATAAAGAATAGGGCAATTATAACATCTAGTTGGGTGGTAGGACTCGGTGTTTCCCCTGCACTGCCTGTCTAGGGAATACAGAGGCACAAGCTTCCCAACCAATATCCCCTACAAGCAGTAGCATGTTAGGAGTCCTGTCTACTACAACTACTATTACTATATACAACTATTTATCTATTATTTTTTATAACAATGGCCATATGACATAAAAATATTGCTGGCCTGCCTGTGGCATGGAGAGATATTTCATCTATACTCTTACCCACCCCATCTTTCAAGAAGAATTATATCTAACATTTACATAGCACTTGCTATGCATCAGGCACTTTACAATTTTTATCTTATTTAATTCTCCTAAATGACCCCAGGAAGTAGGTATTTTTATTATCCCCATTGTATGGTTGAGAAAACTAAGACTTAACTAGGGTCACATAGCCAGTAAAAGTCTAGGGTCAAATTTGAACTCAGGTCATCATGACTCTAGGTCTGGCACTCTACCCACTATGCAGCATAGCTACCTAGAATAGGAAGGAAGGATATTGTTGCATTGAAAGTCTAGCATGAGAGTTATAGACAGTATTCAGGACCACTTTGTGACTAGGAGGTATCTTCTATGCTATCCTCTTTTAAAGATTTTTCAGATTACAATTATATCTAGCTACCACAAATCAAATATCAGCAATCTAGGGAAACAATAAAATATTCAGTATAAAAGATACTTTGATGATTTCTGGAAAAGGCAACATTTAGCTTACATTTAGGTCTCTAACTGAGACACCTTCCATGAAATGATGGTGACACAAAGAAGTATCATGGATAGTTAATATCTTTAATAACATAAGCAGAGTATAATAAATAGGAATTTGGGAAATTATACAAATGGGGATAGACGATATAATAGAATTTAGATTTTAGTGTGAAATTCCAAAAATTACATTAAAATTATCTTTTTCAAAAAAATAAACATAGTCAGGACCTTTTTATGAAGGACCTATTTCACCAAATAAAGTTAAGGTATACAATAAAGTTTGTATTCAGTGGGTTTTATTCCTTGAGATACATTGTTAAAAAAAGGGCACATTTTTCGCTTTTCTTAAAATGTGTATTATTGGGAAGTGATATCAGGTTGTTTGGATATGTTTCTATCTTCTGGGTATCAGCTATCAAATGGTGTTGAAAATACTTTCTGGAAATGTATCTATGTATGAATATTTGTGGCAAATTGAGAGCCTGTAGGGAGCTTAGGAATGAGGTGAACAATCATAGTATAAACCATTTTCCTATAATATCTACTAGTGTTGAGATTAGGCAGAAGGAAGGGTGAGAGAATTCTCTCTTGGACCATCAATGGTCACTCAAGAAGCATTGAACTGTACTATATAACGTGTGGCAAGGATGACAATAGGAATCCAAATTTAGAGATCTGTGTAGTTCAGTGTCTTAAATCACAATACTTATTATGAAAATAACAGCAGTAATAGTCTTGCTATTTTCTTTCTCAAGTTAGGAAAAATAAAATTATCAGAAATAGTTCATTTAATAGTAAAGGATATGGTCTTAGGCAAACTCAAATTCTGTATATCTTGTGTTCTCTTTTGGGAAATCCTTCCGGAGCCTTTTTCTAGGATGAATCCTAAATAATTTACTTTTTTCATTACAAATTGAAGTTTCATTTTGGAAATTTTATGGCCCCTTTTGCCTAGCTCTTTGATTAAGTGTATGCTATCTTTATAATAGACTTCAGCAGATGGTGATATTAGCAGGATGTCATCAACATAATGTACCATTTTGCTGTCTTGGAAAGTGATTAACTCAAGGTCTCTCTGTAGGATTTGACAGAAGACTGAAGCTGAATCTGAAAAACCCTGGGGCAAATGGGTCCATTGGATGGATTTGCCTTCCCATGTGAAAGCGAACAGCTTCTGGATGTCTCTGTGCAGGGGAACAGAGAAGTACGCAGAGCTTAAGTCCAAAACAGTAAACCAAGCAGTTTTAAGTGGTATTGCTGTTATGATTTGTGATGGACTCAGCACCATGGCATAGGTCTTTTGCACATGGTCATTGATTGCTCTGAGGTCTTGTACTAAATGCCATTGAGTCTTCCCGTCAGGAGATAATTTGGCTTTCTTTACAGGCATGATTGGTGTATTATATTGTGAAAAGCCATATTTAATATACCCTGCTTCAATAAACTTTCTATGATGGGTTTCACTCCCTCTATTGCCTCTTGGATAAGTCTGAACAGAGGAATTCTTGGAGGTAAACCTTCTTTTACCTCTATTTTTACTGGTTCTGCAGATAAAATCCTGCCCACCTCATTAGAATTTTTAGCCCACACATAATCAGGAATATTGTCAGGAACCTTATAGATGTTGTCATTTGATTGGTATGATAGTTCCCCATCACAGGGGTCTAAAAATAAAATGGGATGTTGTTTCAGAGATCTCTTGGGTAAGTGGAGATAAATTTGTCCATCTGGTTGACATTGGATGGTGGCAGCCAATTTGCATAGGAGATCCCAACCCACGAGGCTCAAAGGACATGATGGCATCAATAAAAAGGTGTGTTTGAGAGTTACAGAGGACCGAATTTTACCATTTTAACTTTTAGTTTGGGGTCTTGTTGGGCTATCCCAGAAGCTCCTCTTATTCTCTTAGCTTTCTCTTAGCTTTATTCCCATCTGTATGTACCTGTCCATTTCTTCTAGGGATGGGGATTGACTAAATTTCTTGTATGCATGGCTATAGCACAAACCATCATATTTGCTTTCCTCACTTCTCTTTGTATCATTATTGTTTTTGGACCATTTTGTGTTGTAATAGGTCCTTCTCGTACCTCTGTCTCTTTGATTATAATTGTCATTTTTGGAAAAATCAATTTGTTGTCTAAATCTACAAAATCTTAAGATATGGCCTATCTTCCCACGAAGGTAATGGCGAGGGGAAGATGATTTTGTTCTTTGGGTGTTAATTGTAGGTTGCCTGTATTGATTATGGCTCCTATTGGTTTGGAGGGCAACATTTTTTATTTCCTCCAATTCTTTTTCTTTCTTGGTCTGTTTTAACTGCTTTCTCAAATCAGCTATGATTTCATCCTTGTCTGATCCAGTCTGTCTAGCTATCCTTGCTTCCTTTGGTTTTGAATCATGGATGTAGGAAGCATGTTGTCTTACATCCTCCAGTGGCAGTGATTCCCACTGTGGACAGTTTTGCCTAAAGTAATTTTGTATTGGGATTGATGTTCCCTTTACAAATTGCCTACGGATATGATCTATGGTGTCCTGGGCATGAGTATCAGGTAGTCCTAGGATTGTCTCGGCTGCCTCAATTACTCTATCGAGGAAACTGCTAGGATGTTCCTCTTCTCCCTGCCTTAATTTCTCAAATTTTTGCCACGAATTTGGTCTTTTTGTATGGATTCTCATTGCTTCTAGTAAATCAGTTCTACATTGGATAAGGTACTTAAGGTTGGCATGTTGGGTAAAAACTAAATCCTGGTGGACCAATGGCCAGGCTATTAAATTTGGGTTTGTCCTCATTGCATTTAGGAATTTTTTCCTTTCTGAGGAAGAGTAAAATTCCCCTAAAAGAAATTCCACATCATCAAAACTGGGATTGAATAGCATGAACATTCTTTTTAATTCTTTAATGCTTTTGAATGGTTTTTCAAAAAATTTTGGGAAATGCCTCTTCAGCACCTCCATGTCACTTGGGGTGAATGCCTATATGTTTTTACGTGTACCACCCCTTCCCCAGGCTGCACAATTGTTCTGTCTACAATTGGTAAAAGTGAGACTATTGAATTTGTGGACGGTTGGTTGTTATTGGCCTTTGATTTGTTATTGTTGTTGTTATTATTCCCTAGGTACTTGGACTCTACAATCTCTAGCTGGAGAATTGTGTGTTTGGCCAGTTCCTTTCCTTCCCTTATCTGTTTTAGTATTGGGAATAGTAGTTTGATGTTATCTACTAGTTCCCCAGAATCAGTATTTCTTTTGTGAAGTAATTGAGTTAAAATATTGCCACAGGTGAGAGAAAACATTTTTCTAGACCACTAGGAATTGTCAGATTGTTAGGATTATGGCTATGGCAGTTGGGATGAAGTAGATACATTCAGCCAGGGTCAGAGCACACCATTTATAATAATCATAAAGGTCCAGAAGTTGTTGCATGAAATCAGGGACCCTTATAAACCAAAAATCCACCATACCCTGCATTAGGGACCAAGAAATCATTTAGATGCTATATAGGTAGCTAACTTCATTTTGGTTGGATCAGATAGATTTTAGGTAGTTCCCTAACTTTGCTCACCAATTAATGTATGAAAAAGTAGTAATCTGAGTGGGTCTCAAAAGCAATTTGGGTGTGAGGAAAGATAATGGGGGTATAGGTGATTATAAGGTGATTGGGGAAGGAATGAAGGTAAGGGAAGGTATATAAGAGATAAGGGAAATGGGGTATATAGGAGAGGGCAGCTCAAACAAGTTTATTCACAGAGGCTAGAGACAGAGGATATTGGGAAATAGGCTGGATCCTTCAAAGCAGGAAAGATATCTCTATGGACACAAAGGAATTGGGCCAGTCATAAGTGTTTAAATCTGCCTTGAGGGCTTTCTCTTGTCCATTTCTCAAGTCCCTTGAGGGAGGAGTTGAACGGCTCCTCCCTGTCAGTGAAACTGATGGCAGGAGGAAGTCTCAAATAAGGACTTCTTCCCAAGATGGATGCCCGCAGCTCCCTCAAGAATTAAAGAAATAATTCCTTCCCTCTTCAACCCTTGCCTAAATATTCAATATAATGATTCACCAGAAGCTTTGAGTAGGTAAAAAGGGGATTTATTAATCTCAGGTTAATCAGAGGGAAAGAGGTTCAGGGTTTTCTAACTGCTGCTAGGGAGAGGGGTGATGGTGAGGAATGGATTGCAGAGAGGTTTAGACTGAGAGAGCCTGCTCTTCCAGTCAGGAAGATTTGACTGCCTTTTAAGTAAAGTCTTTATCAAATCACTAAAACTAAGGGTAATTTATTTGAGGATACTCTACTTGTCTATAGAAACTAAACCCACAATGTCCAATCACCAAGCCCTCCCTTCCACCCAGGGCCCTAGGAAATTCAGGGGAAGGGGAGGGATTTAGATGGAGAGATAAGGGAGAGGTCCAGAGAAATGAGATAGGTCTAAATTTCCTCAAGACAAATAAGCACAGGCCAAGGCCAAAGCAATTAGGCCAAACCAAGTTGAAAGGCTGAATCACACAGGCTAAGCCAAAGCAAAAGCCAGAAGGCAAAAACCCCCATCAGTTGGAACTTCACCTCTATTTATAGTTTCAAGTTCCAACTGACTTTCTGAAGATTCTAAGACTTCTAACTGACTTTTTGTGACCATTAGAAATTACAGAAGCAAAAAGTTTCTGTTAGCCACATCGCATTACAGAAGAGATGTTTCCTGGACTTAAACAGGAAGAGATACTGCCTAGACATTACTAACAACCTTCCTGTATATTGATTGGACAATAAACACATACAAAAATATTTCTTCTCTACCCAATATTCTAAATCTTGATTTATAGATCAGTATACCTCACATGGATCCATGAATTGTGAAATATATCTTTTCATCAAACTGTTCCTATAAATAGGGGCCCTGAGGAGAAAAATTTCCCAGGGTACCACATAATCTAGGGATGGCCATGTTTAGGAATGCTTCCAATTCATTAAACTGATCCTCATGAGGATGCAGAGGAAGATATAAACAAATCATTCAGAATGAGAAAGTGTGAATTGACTGTGATAGTCATCACTGAAGGGAATAACCATATCAATGAGATTATCATATACAAATATTATTTAGTAAATCATCATATTTGGAATTAGAAGGAATCTTAGTAATCATTGACTGATCATTTATAACTATAGAATCATAGATTCATAGATATAGAGCTGAAAAGGATCTCAAAGTTGACAAAGTCTATTTCTTCCATTTTATAGGTAAGGAAAATGAAGATGATTTTTTTTCCCCAACACAACTCTACAACCTCTTATTAAGTGGCAGAAGAGGAAGATCTTTGTGTGTGTGTGCACGCGCGCACGCGAGACAGAGACAGAGAGAATAAATTGTGACCTACATGGCTAGAGAGAACATATGTAAAGAAAAAAATGAACCCCAATGTAATGAAATTGTATTAGCATTTTGTTTTTTCTACTCACATTTTAATTTTAAATGTCGATTATTGTAACTCAATCTTTATGTAATATTCTGCATCTATTATCCTATTAGATTTTCACAAGATTGTTTTATGGGTAGATAATTCAAAGCTTTTTATTCAGTTCTATTGTTGCTCAGTTGTTTCAATCATGCCTGATCCTTTGTGATCCCATTTTGGGTTTTCTTGGCAAAGATACTAGAGTGGTTTGCTATTTCCTTCTCTGGCTCATTTTATAGATGAAGAAACATAGGCAAATAGGGTTAAGTGAATTGCCCATGGTCATATAAGGGGAAAAAAAGGGGTTTTGGTTGGGTGATTATTAAAGGGTTTAGTCTCCAGGGAATTGAATAATTATCAATCCCCAATTAAAGAATAACCTCAAGTCAAAATGACTTTTATGGAAGTTTATTTATGAATGAGAAGAGAAAGAGAAAATAAGGAAATCAGAGAGAGGATAAGATAGGATAAATAATCTAACACACCCAGGCAGATCTAATTGGTCTCAGTCAAGCAAGGCCTGGCCTTGAGCTCAAGGCCAGAGAGCCTGAGGGCCAGAAGGCCCAAGTGGTAAAGGGTCAGTCTCTTCTGAAAGGGAAGTTCCTTAAGAGAAGTTCAGGAAGATTTAGTCTTTACACTCACCATGTGGAATTCCAAAGGAAATATTTAAGAACAGTCTCACCATGGTCTCCGGGTCCCAGGTCCAGCACTCCTCTGGGTCCAAGTCACAAACAAGAAGAAGTCCTTCAGATCCAAGACATGAACAAGAAGAGGGACACTGAATTCTCTTTTAAAGGGGCTTCTTCTGTGTCACTTCCTGTGCCTTTCTTTTAGTTTACATGTCCAATCACAACAGATGCTTTTCTTAGGACTGTCCAAGAGGCAGTCAATAAATTTTGATATGTCACTCACTCTAGCACATGTGGGTCACAGACCTCCCAACTTGTGAGTTAAGTGGAGTTGTTTACACTTTTGGTGATTAGATTTGAGAATGGCCAAGTTAGATTTAATTTCATTATCACAATATGTAGCATGTGCCTGAGGTTGTATTTGAACTCAGGAAGATGAGTATTCCTGACTCCAGACCTGGCACTATGCAACATAGCTGCCCATGCCAGTTTTAGAGAAAGGAAATTATATTTTTTTCCTCTTTTCTTTTTCTATTTGCATTATAATCTGGGTTCAGATTCTATCCTGAAATGCTATTTGTAAATGAAGAATTGTGTAGAAAAGAGAAATTATTTTTCTATGAAAAACATGCTTCAGTAAACTTGGAAAACACTGATAAAGTTATTCTATTATTTCTGAAGAAAATAAAAAAAACTAACCATGATGAGTATGACAGTATTGTGGTATGGATGAGAAAACTTTTAAATTTAATGTGATGAAAGGCTGGGGTATAGCGAAAAGAGTACTGTGCTCACCTTCATCATATATGGATAGTAGTCTCAGCTCTCTTACTTATTAGCTGTGTGTCCTTGGGAAAGTCACTTAATTTCTCTGAATCATATTTTCTTCATCAGTTCTCCTAACCCACAGGGTTGCTGAGAAAATCAAATGTGATAAAGTATTCCAAAGCAATGTGAAAATCATTGAGTGCCATTCAAGTGTAAAACATTATCATTAATAATAATTGCATCTAATCACATAGAGAGCAAGATCATTATAAAAATTTAATTTGAAAAATAAAATAAAAATTAGCAATCAACCAAGAAGTTGTCAGTTTGGCACTCTGTTAATGTAGAATATGACTGAGAGAAATATAATCTATTAGAGTATTCAGAATTCAAAGAATACAAATTGCTTTATAGAGAATCATAGAGCTTATCTTACTTTTAAGAAATTTTGTAAATAATCTGCCTGGACTCAGCCTCATTCTTCTCTACATTTCCTTGAGGAACACACTTATTTGAGATAAAACATCTAAAGATTTTTCCATTGGTATTTCTTCTGCCTATAGCTGCTCCTTCCCTTTACTCCAACAACCCCATTAACCTATCTATATATTAGCTGATTTTCAGGCCACACAGAAGGTTTTTACGAAAAATGTCTTCTTTCTATACTGATTATCAGTTGCAGGCTGATGTTTTTTTCAATCAGACAGTCATGAATACAGAAAATACATTTATTGGGTACATAATATTCAGAAATGAAGGAAGATAAAAACTATAAAGGAAATAGTATTATACAATTCCCTTTCCCATCAAGAATTTCAGTGGAGGAAGATACAAGGAAGAAAAACAAAAACACACTAAATCATTATTGAAAATGCTTCCAGAGCCTTAGCATCCTTTTTATAAGAACCTCAGTTTTTAATTCCAGTTTAAAAATTCTGCCTTAATTCATATGATCCATACAAATGAACTTTCAAATAAATGGAATGTGGAGGTGGGATAACCCTTTGAGTTTTATCCCATCATGATTACAGATTAATTACTCTCACATGGAAAAATGATCCAAGACAAGGTAGCTATTGAAGGAGTGATGTGATAGTAATTCATCAGAGTTCAAGATTCACAAGGCTTTAATTAGCCATAGCTTCCTGAAGCAAAGTGGAGTTTGAGTAGAGTTGAATCATGGAGAATTTAGAAATCCTTATCCTCATTAATTAATTTTCCAAAAGTCTATGTAAAAATCAATGCATTTTGCTTGAATAGACAATGGACATTGGATAAGAACATTGAGAGAACAATAAGAAAACAGAGTTGGGCCAGGGAGAATCAGTGGACAAAACTGATGAGGTAAGAGGAGAAGTATACTGATATTATGCCTCATTTATTAATCAAGAGTCTGGTGAGAGAGAAGAGGCCAAGGGAATACTTGATTGTACTAAATGAATTCTGGTTAACTAACATGGAGAAGAGCAAATGAAGAAAAAAGTGAAGTGAAATAAAACAAATCCTTTATTCTGTTTTGCAAAGCAGTAGTTTAAACAATATGGTTAGACAAAAAATGGTGAATATGGTTTAACTGTTCAAGAACATGGAGATAAAGAAATTATTTTGGATCAATCAATATAATAAAAAAAATATATTAAGTGCCTTCTAGGCACTCTGCTAGTTTTGGGGATTTTTAAAAAATTATCCCCTAATGTTAAGGCATTAACATTCTATTGGGAGAATCAATATATGAATCTGTATATAGAAACAAAACATATATAAAAAATAGCAAGATAATTTTGGAAGAGAGATCACTTGAAGTTGGGAAAACAGGAAAAGCTTCTTTAGAGTGTGACACTTAAGCTGAGTTTTGGAGGAATTCATGAATCCAAAGAAGTGGGAAGCTCTTTGTTTCTTTTTGGGTGCCTACACTCCTTTATGTACTTTTTTCTTTTTAGCTAAATTGCTCTGTGTATTACATGGGTTCACTGGGCAAATTTGGAATATGTTGTGTGTTTTATGGATCCCAAAGAATTCTACCTAAGACAATATATGATGATTTCCAGGAAACCCCATGTTCCCATGTTTCCTATCCCTTTCAGGAGCTCTGTAGGTACAAGGATTTCCCTCTGTGGTGGATAGATTGACTTCATTTTCCCTTTTTACCTTTATTGTATTTGGATTAACATAGGTCTTTTCAAGATCCAAGATAGATAACAAGTATATTTAGATTTTGTAAAATTATAAGTTTGTTAAAATTGCATATCCATGAATTTGCAAGTAAATATAATCCCCAGGTCTACCATCATAGTAGTCCTGGATCTTGGGAGATAATGTTAATTTCCAGATTTTTTGCCAACTCTGCTAACACATTTTGTCACAAAGAACCCCAGTTGATTTGCTAGAATGGGAAATGTTTAACTGGGCAGAGATTATAATAGAAGAAGAGTTTCCTTTGGCAATGGAAGATAAGAATTTATTGTGTAAACTAGGTGTTAATGCAGTTTTATCCCTTTCTATTATATAGGTCTCTTTCTGATTAAATCAGAAGGAGCAATATCATTGGATGAACAAAAAATGAGTTGCAACTTTGAGGTGTTTTAAATAACTAAACTCTGGAGAAAAATTTGGCTTGTAGTTTGAGTTAATCCAGACTAGGTGTCAGAAGTAAGGAAGAAATCCATCCCCTGAGAAGAATTAAAATGGGGGCTTATCACCATGTTACCGGGTCATTTTGAATTAAAGCTATTCTACTTATAGGCAACACAGAATTCAGAAAGGAACAAATGTACTCTAGTTAGACAAGAAAAGAGAGATGGCCACTTGATGGAGAAGCAGGACTTCTGACAAGAGGAAGGAGAAATTAGTATTTACTCAGAAGGGAATTAGCTATGACATCAGGAAACACGCTGTGTAGAAGAGCAGACTGTAAAAGCCCTGCTAAACAACATCACCCAGTAGCAATGCTTCTTCCACGTAGCAGATTCCTTCTGGTGATAAAACTCACTAAGTGCAAGTTGGGATAGTAGTGGGTGCTAAATTAGACTTTAATAACCCAGGGAATTAATATGAATTGACTATTTTTCTATTGATACATGGCATTCTATTCCCAAAGATAATTTTAGCTTTGAAGTAAAATTACAATCTTAAATTTAGGACTTGAAGAGACTTTAGAGACTATCTAATTCAAGATCCTCATTTTATAGATAAGGAAACTGAGTAACTAGAGGTTAAGTGACTTGCTCAGGGTCCTATAGTAGATGGTATAGACAGGAGTAGATACCATGTTCTCTGACTCTCTAACTACTTCAGCCAGTAATCTTTCCGGGATACACCTCTGACTCTTAGTTATATTTTCCTTAAAAAATTTCATACTCTTTTTTGATTTAAAAAATCTGATATAATATTTGAATTTTTATTGTTATTTACAGTGAGACAGAAAGAAATTATTATTATTAATATTAGCAATGATAGAAGTACTGACTATAAAAATAATAAAAGTGTTGATAGAAATAAGAATAGCATTTTATTTATTCCTTTGGTTTATTAAAATATACCTATTTCAACAACCTTTAGGCATATGTAGAATATGAAAACATGAAACCTAATCATAATTATATTTTAAAATGTGAAAGTAATTCATGCTCAATAAATATGGAATGTAAGGTAAAATAAAATAATATATACAGAGAATAATTACAATGACTCAGGTAGCATAAAATATAAAAAATATCTGATTTTAAATAATCTTTTAAAAATCTCAATTTAGCTTTGATTATTCTATCAAAAGGGAATATTAGGGCTTGTCTTTCCATTTCCTGATGACTTTATTCATTCCTATATTCTGCATTTTCAGGGTTATCAGGATAGAGATAATACATTGTAGCAGACGACATGTTGAACTTAGATTCAGGAAAACCATGACTCATATTCTGCCTCTGACATTTCTTAGATCTCTGACCTGAAGTGATTAATCAAGAAGGGGAGATAGATAGCACAGTGGATAGAATGCTGGACCTGGAGTAAGGAAGAATAGGAAGACTCATTTCTGAGTTCAAATCCAGTTTCAGACACTTACCTGTGTGATCCTGGGGAAGAACTCAGTTTCTTCATCTGTAAAATGAGTTAGAAAAGGAAATGAAAAACCACTCCAATATCTTTGGCAAGAAAACCCAAAATCAGTCACAAAGAATCAGATAGAAAGGAAAACAACTGAACATCGATTACAACAATTAATCAATAAGAATGTATTAAATGTCTGTTTTTGGGACAGGGAAATTAATTACTAAACCTCGTTGAACCTCTTGTAGTCTATATAAGACCCTTCTCCCAAATTCCTTTCACACTGACAAACTGAGCCTTCAGAATTGACTACATATTGCCTTTAAGGTCTATAAGTACCATGGGGAGTTAGTCTTTAATAACATTAGCTTCATTCCACCTCACCCCTATGAACTTCACTCAGATTATTAGTTAAGAATCATTTAGTCATATAGACTTAAGAAAATTTTAAAAAGGAATAACTAAGTGATTACAGTAAGAACAATGTATAAAAACCTCTTCTCCCAAAATTCTGCAACAGTCTCCTATAAGAACAGGAATCCAGGAGAAAATAGACTTAATCTTAGGGAGCATATGTGAAAAAATACCAAAGATTTTGGTTGCTGCAAATCCTTTTCTTTCATTCTTGGGGTAGTCAAAAGTTTTCCTTAAGCATGGTGAATTTGGGTTCACCTGTCCTTGTCTCCTGATTCAGACATATCCCTGGTCCAGGGATATGACCAGAACAATTATGGGAAGATGGGAAATTGAAAATCTTATAGGGCAAATATTTAGATCTCTTAAGGTCTTCCTCTGGTTAAAGCTAAAATTGTGGCCATTTCCATCCTCCAGGTGTGTGTTGGAGCTAGTCAGTTTTTAAAACTTCAGAATGAACATTTACACCTTGGAAACTGCTACAAATAGGGATCAGCAGACCAAGACCAGAGGGGCATAGTTTGTGTCAATTCCTGCTCTAGACTTAAGAACATGATGCAAAAATTTGAATAATGCAGATTAAATATTAAAAGTTTCTTGGAAAAAAAGTTTCTTGGGTACATTTTTGGGGGGGATGGCCCATTTCTAAACATTTAAAAGCATACATTGTCCTGACTCCTCTTCTCATGTGGTGCATCCTCAGAGGGGTTTTAGAAAACCAAATGATCCTACAGTTGATAAGTTAAAGGTGAACCCTAATTTATAGCCAAGTTTTCTCAAGCTAATCTGAACATACTCTGGAGCAAAGAATTCTGTTCAGAATCACTCTAGCTTGAAGTTTTTGCACTTGCTCCAGAGGTAGGTAAATGTTTGAAAAAAGGGGTCTAGAAGAAAAAAATGCACACTTATAAATTTAATTTGCAGTATTAACACTTTCTTAAGTCTAGGGGAAAAAACAATAAATCAACCATTGATTTATATAGATTTTATGAGGTATAAATTATCTCAGGGAAAATTTGACAACTGGGTCTTAAAAACCTATAAAGAATTACTCCAGTGCATCCCTTTCTCAGTATAAGATCTGTCTATGAATGAAATGATTTATTGGCTATCTTATCACCTATAAGTGAGATAAAATGGAAGAAATAATTTACTCCACTTTTAACCTTATTTCCTTTATATTGCTAGGATAGTAATAGCCATAATACTCATGGCTCCCAGGATTTTCACAAGGCTCAAGTGAAGTGATATACTTAGAGGGGTGTGAACACTTTCAATCTGTAAAAAAATGTCAGCTATTATTATAACAATTGTATTTTTTTCAATAAATCAAGTGACTTATTAACTCTGGTTCCTTATAGAGTTCCTATAAGTTAGCTGCCATAGTTGAGAATCAAGGAGGTGCAATGAAATAAGCATTGCATATGGAAAAAGAAAACTAAAAATTAAATCCCAGCATTGCTACTTTTGATATTTGGCTCACCTTTCAGTACCTCAGTTTCCCCATTTGTAAAATTCAGGAATTGGATTAGATGATCTCTAAGATCTCTAGATGTATGATCTGATGGTACTAAATGGTCATTTTATAGTTTAGTAAAGAGACTTCTTGGTCAAAGAGAAAAAATGGGGAAAAAAAAACTTCTCCATATAGAAATAAAACATTCACTTGGGTGAGTTGACCTCTGTTCCACAAAGTGCCTTAGAAATGTTTGTTCTTACTTGTCCATAATTGTGTAATATTTTGATGGCCTAAAGTACTAATTCTGTCCCTATCTGATTGAATCAATTTTTTTTTACTCTCTTATGGTAAAGCTATCCAAAAGTTTGGAAAGCCTCACATTATTTATACAGTTTTTTGTAAGCCTCACATTATTTATACAGTTTTAAAGAGATATAGGTAATTGATGTAAGTAATATTCTATGCATCTAGATCAATACCAGTTCTGAATTTCATGACCTTAACAGAGTAGCTTAGAGTCTTGAGACTTTAAATGACTTGTTCAAGACCATATAGCCAGAATATAGAAGAAGAAGGAGTTTTTGAGCATTTAAAGCAAATCTGGATCTAGATCTTAATTTCTCCTAATCTTCAATACTTTGGATGGCAAATAATTTACAGTTAGCCCTTAGCTTTATCCCATCTTCTAGAAAGCAACAGTTATTGAATTGCTATATGTAAGGAACTGCACGAGGATAGAAAAGAATTATATTTAAACTCTCTTTTTTGTAACAAGCTAATTTTGTTGAGAATAATTTTCTCAATTTTCTTGAGAATAAAAATTGATTGATCTCCATTGTCTCTGGACTTCCTCCTAGAAGCATTAATTAAAAAATTTTTTGCACATATACTGTGCTAAGCATGAAGGAAGATATAAAGACAACTAATATAGTGTTCCCATACTTATGAATGAGGTAGAAGAGAAATATAAGCTTCAGGAATCTGTTTTTTAAAAAATTTTTGAGCATTCCTTTTACCACTGAACATTTTGAATCATCTATAATTGGGAGGATGAAGTTCCTTTAGAGCTGCTGAGACCAAAAAAAATGCTATGCAATGACTTGGGGATAATGCATTGCCTACTTTGTCCTTGGAAAATAGGGCTTATACTTATAGTCTGCATAGTTAAATATGGCCCAGCAGAGCATGCATATTTGAGGTTTAGCCTTTAGAAACCATGGGTCCCTTCAGTCCTCACTAAGTCATTGTATTAGAACTTCAGGACTAGAGAGAGCCCCAAAGAGAGTAATATGAGAGGGATGCAAACTAACATAACCATATTTCTGAGGGAAAAATAACTTTTTTGTCTCTGTTACTATTTCTGTTTCTGCCTTTGTATCTTTATATTTCTTCCCTCTCTCTCTGTCTCTCTGTCTCTCTGTCTTTCTGTCTCTCTCACTCTCTCTCTCTCTCTCTCTCTCTCTCTCTCTGTCTCTCTCTGTCTCTGTCTCTCTCTCTGTCTCTGTCTCTGTCTGTCTGTCTCTGTCTGTCTGTCTGTCTCTCTCTGTCTCTCTCTCTCTCTCTCTGTCTCTCTCTCTCACTCTTTCTTTCCTCTTCCTTCCTATATACATTTGACCATCATCATATTTTTTGGTTCTTACTTATGATTGAGGGAAAGCTATTTAAAATTAGTAGCTTTAAGAAATCATCAGTTTCACAAGTTAAGAATTCTATCATATGTCTTCAACATCTGATATGAGCAATTAATTTATTAAAATGTTTAAACATATCCTTATGGTACATTTGCATCTGTTGATGGCCTACAGTCAATTTTTGTCATTAATTTATCTTATTTGCTTGTAATCATAATGTCTAGAATTTATATAGTGCTTTAAGGTTTACAAAGTGCTTTACAAATATAAACTTATTTTATTCTCACAACTCTTGGAGGTATATGCTATTTTTATCTTCATTAATTATTAATCATATTTATTTATATTAATCAGCCCACATTGGTATCTGGTTTGGGAAATATAATTTTTTAATATTTAAGGAGTTCATATGCATGATACATTGTCATGTTTTATAGGTCATGTAAATTGTTTAATAGTAACATTCATTTCACATATTCAGTAGGTATAAAATCTTAGAAATGAAACAGAAATGAGAGGTCATCTAAAAAAACTGCTCTATCATAATCTCTAGTGTGTTCATCCAATCTCCACTAAACATTCTGCATTGACTATTGGAGTTGTGAACTGATCCAACCAATCTGGAGAGCAATATGGAACTATACTCAGAGATCAATAAAATGGTACATACCATTTGATCCAGAAATGCCACTCTTAGGCAAGATATTAAAACAAGTGAAAAGGACCTATTTGTACAAAAATATTCATAGTAACACTTTTTGAGGTGTCAAAACATTGGAAACTGAGGGGATTCCCATAAGTTGGGGAATTACTAAGTTATAGTGGGTGATTTTGATTGAATATTATTGTGCTATGAGACATAATGAGCAGGATGGTTTCAGAAAAACCTGGAAAATCTAATATGAACTAATGCAAAGTGAGATGGGCAGCACTGAGAACAATGTGCATCTTAATAGCGACAGTGATATCTTGGTTTTAGTTGATAATCTGACTGAAAACAATTGTCAAAATCTGAAATGAAAACCAAGCCAATTATTTCCATATGAATCAATGTAAATCCAATTAATTCATTCTAGACACTCCAAAATACACCAAAACACATTATATAGAGAATAAATATGATGTTTAATAATGACAATAAAAATGAATATAAAAATGAATATAAAAGACTAATGTAAAGAATTAGTGAACATTTAACATGGCATTCCCCTTTCTGAATACTCTTTTTGGTTTATGGAAGATGGCTAGGAAGGGAGAGACAGGTTGTTGTTTACAAAGGGAATCCCCCTCCATAAGGACCTTAGTTATTAAGGCACTATCTAAAAGCTTTCTGTGGCCCCATAATGGAGCTAAAAGGAAAGGATTAGTTTATTAGCAAGGGAAACACTTAATAAGGACAAGGAGATTTGAGCACATGTGATTTTATCTTATGTGCATTATGTACATTTTGAAACTGAAAAATGCAAAATAAACATTAAATGAAATACTATATATTATAAGGACGATATTAGAAAGTAAGTATTGTTTTATTAGTTTAAAGATAAGAAGTAGAGAAGCTACTTGAGGAAGAATTGGAGTTTCAAATAGAGCTGAGAGAGTGTTAATTTCAACTTTTGGCAGTTATAATCATTATTCTATGACAGTTACACTCTCTGGATGTGGCATTTCAGGAGAGGCTTCTGGCACTCACATGCAGCTTCTTTCTCTGTCAGGGCTGGAGAAGGTAACATCTTTGCCTCTCTCTATCTTGGTCTGAGGGAAAGACTTGAAGGAGTGGAGTATTTTCTTTTCCAACTTGGGAAACACTATTCATTTATCTGTTACTGTCTATAGATTGGTTAAACTGTGGAAAGACCAAACAAAACCTGGTCTTTGGTTTGGACTCTGAATCTGTTAAGGCTCAGAGTCCTAACTTGATTCTTGTGGAGACTCAACCAGCTACCCTTGGTTATCTTTATAACTTAAAGGCAAAGTTAAGAGTTAGAGTGGTTAGGTTTATTTAGAATACTATAAATGGTTAGTTAGATCAGGGAATATTAGCACAACTTGTGAACCACAGGAGAAGCGGTTCTTTGCAGGACCTAGGAGTTTATTTGGGTCGAATTAGAATCCCTTAGAATTAGAAATCCTTTTCCCCTTGTATATATTTTAATAAAAAGTTATTTTCATAAACAAGAGTCTCTTTAGGGTTCTTTGCACCTGGCCCTGAAGGGAAGTGTATCATTGAGCTTCACTTCACTTACCACTGAAGATACTTTGATTACATCTATAAAAAGTATCTAGAAACAATTTTTAACCTTTATTTTCTAGTTCTTTGTCCTTTATTTGGGCGCTCGCCTATATTATTTTTACAATATGCAGTAATTGATTACATGTAATCGTAGTATTAGCACTTGTAATCAATTTTAAAAAGCACAAAAACACTGGAAAGCAATGGAATTGATCTGCTAGATGCATGAGGTGATGCTCATACAATGAGAAAAAATATCACACTGAACAGGAGAATGTATGGGTCACCCTTTGTTTTTGCAAAATTAGTAGCAATGTCATGTGGGCACATCAAAGAAATCTGAGAAAGCTGAGGAAAACTAAGACAAATTTCTCATGGAAAAAATCGAGGAAAATGGAAACTAATCATAACTGAATGTCAACAAAAACCATAGTACAATATAAGCAATTGTGAATGACTTAGCTATTCTTGGTGATAAAATGAGCTAAGACAATCTCAAAAGATTCCTGATGAAAAATGCTATCCATCACCAGAGAAAGAACTATTAGATCAAAGATCATTTTTCACTTTATTTTCTTCTTTCTTCTTCTTTTTTAATGTATCTACTTCTACAACATGACAAATATGAAAGCATTCTGAATAGAATAGGATACAAAACACAATAGCATACTTGTATAGGTTCTGGATCATAGAGGATACTCTTGAATTTTCCCAGCCATAAATGGAGTGAATCAGGATTGTATGCTTGCTCCCATGCTTCTTAGCATGATGTTCTCAGTGACGTTTTCAGCTGATTTATATGAAGATGAAAACAGCATCAAGAACAACTACCTCTCTGAGAGCAAATTACTTAACCTGTAAAGGCTACAAATTAAGCCTAAAATGGAGGAAGAATTAGTGCACAACTTTCTGTTGGCAGATGATTGTGCACTCAGTACAGTCTGAGTGTGGATCGATTTTCTGACATGTGTGTAAATTTTTACCCAACAAGTAACACAAGAAAACAAAGATTCTCCACCAGTGAGTATCATACCAGCCATTCATGAAGTCATCAGTTACAGCAAATAGTGAAATTTTGAATTCTGTGGATAAGTTCACTTACCTTGGTAGTATACTTAGCAAGGATGCACACATAGATGATGGGGTTGATGAACACATTGCCAGAGCTAGCTCAGTATTTGGGAGGCTCTGAAAGAAAGAGCTAGAGAGAAGAGGTATTAAGAATTCCTACAAACTGAAGTTCTAAAAAATTGTCTTACTGACCTCCTTATCATATGCCTGCATAAACTGGACAATATGCCAGGACCATGATAGAAAAGCAAATCATTTCCATTTGAATTGTCTTAGGAAGATTCTGAAGATTGCCTGACAAGATAAGATACCAAGTTGCTGGACAATGAGGTCGTTTCTTGAGCTGAACTGCCAAGCATTCAAACTCTATTGCAGAGAGCACAAATCTAATGGGATGGCTACCTTGTTCAAATGCCAAATATACATTTACCAAAAAGAGTATTTTGTGAAGAGCTCACATAAAGTAAGCACTCACATGGAGGTCAGAATGAGCAGTACAAGGACACTCTAAAGTTCTCTTTGTACTTCCAGGTTAAGATGGCTGTATAGTAGAAGCAGGGTATTGAACTCTCCTAACCCACCTACACATGATACCTCAAAAGGACACAAAAACCAAATCCAGATGAATTAAGGGACCTCACAATAGGGTGCAGGATTGCAGGTACCTGGGATCTGGGCATTTCCATGCTATAAGGGGGTAAAATAGCTCTTACTAAAACACGAGCTAATGACCCCCTCCCCCCACACCATCTACAGTGCCAAAGCCAGCTCACAAGAGTTAGAGCAAGTTTGGGGCATTCACTACGTTCTTGGCAGCTACTTGGGACTACCAGGGGTTGGCTCCTGAGGGCAACAAGACTTAAGACCCCAAGAGGCTAAAGAACTCGGACTTGGACCTTGAGCAAAAACCTTGGACAGGGACCTAGGGAAGAGGGGTGCTTGACTGTGGAAATAGCACTTTGAGATTCTTAAAGAAGCCTT
Source organism: Gracilinanus agilis (assembly GCF_016433145.1). NCBI lineage: Eukaryota > Metazoa > Chordata > Mammalia > Didelphimorphia > Didelphidae > Gracilinanus > Gracilinanus agilis. The sequence goes on along the minus strand of NC_058133.1, from coordinate 318,215,052 downwards.
GGTCAAAGGAGCAAAAAAGGGGACCACCAGGAGGCTTGACCCTGAGAACAGCTAGACTTGAGACCCCAGGAACCTAAAGAGCTCAGACCTTGGGGTGTGAGGATAAAGCTGAAAGGGGCAGCACTGTGCTGTGACTCAGACAAAACTTCTCCATAGCTCTATAGACAGAGAGCCTTCTTTCCTCACCCGTACTTCTGACTGAGAAAGAAAAACAGCATAATAACAATGGCCAAGAACTACCCAAGAGAAAGAACAAGAAGAAAACATTAACATTGATAACATCTACACAGAAAAAATCCAGACAACAGAGCAGACAGCAGAGGAGGACAAACAAGTAATCACATTCAAACCTTCCCCCAAAAAAGAAAATTGGTCAAAAGCTCTTGAAGAACTCGAATATGAGATCATGAGAAAGACAGAAGAGATTTGGCAAGAAAAGTGGGAAATAGCTCAAAAGGAAATTAGCAGTTTAAAAGACAGGAACTCCCAATTGGAGAAAGATGCCCCCAAATCAAAAGAACTGATAAGCAAATTGGAGACACAAATTAAACAGCTGGAAAACAGGATAGACCAAATCAAAAAAGGAAATCAAAAGATTAGAGCAGAAAACCAGTCTCTAAAGAACAGAATTGGGCAAGTAGAAGCCAATGATCTTGCAAGACAGCAAGAACTAATAAAGCAAATTCAAAACAATGACAAAATAGAAGGAAACATGAAATATCCCAATGACAGGATGACAGATCAAGAAAACAGGTCTAGAAGAGACAATTTGAGAATCGTTGATCTTCCCGAAAAATCAGAAATTAATAGAAATGTGGACACCATACTACAAGAAATTATCCAAGAAAACTGTCCTGATGTTCTTCAGCAAGAGGGCAAAATAGACATTGAAAGGATCCATAGATCACCCTCTACACTAAACCCTCAAAAGTCAACACCAAGGAATATAATTGCCAAATTCAAGAGCTTCCAAGTAAAAGAAAAAGATTTACAAGAAGCCAGAAGAGATAATTCAGATATCAAGGAGCACCAATCAGGATCACACAGGATATGGCAGCCTCCACACTACAAGACCACAAGGCTTGGAACATGATATTCAGAAAGGCAAGAGAATTTGATTTACAACCAAGGATGACCTACTCATCAAAATTGACTATATAATTCCAGGGAAAGTGTGGGCATTCAACAAGAAAGAAGATTTCCAATTATTTGTAATGAAGAGACCAGAATTAAATGGAAAGTTTGCTATCCAACCACAAAAATCAAGAGAAACATGAAAAGGTAAATAAGAAAGAGAGGGGAAAGAAAGAAAACTCTTATCTTTAAATTTGCTTCTTTAAGGGCTTCAATAAGATCAAATTATTTGTATTCTAATGTGGAGAAATTTTATGAGCAATTTTCAAAAATTGTATTAAATATTATAGTAATTAGAAGAATTATTCATAGGGAGAGGTTGAAGTACTAAATGGTCTAAGATAATTTGGGGGGCGGAGATAAAGGGGGAAAATAGTAGATGGCACCAAGAGAAACCTGAATGAATAAGAAAAATAGGATATTCTATACCACACAAAGAGGGCATGGGAATGGGAGGGGAAGAATATTATTGTAAGAAGGAGAGGAAGAGACTGTTAATAGGTAATACTTAAACCTTACTCTGAGATGAATTAATCCTGAGAGGGAAGAATAGCTATATTAATGCGATATAGAATTCTATCTAACCCTATGGAAAATGTCAGAAGGGATAAATTAAGGGAAGCAGAGGACTGGGGAGTTCCAAAAAGGGAGGGAAAGATAGGGGGGAGGGAATTCATTAGGCCATAAAAAATAAAAAGAGGGGATCTAAATGGGAGGGGGTGGAAAGGGAAGTAAACTAAGGGAGGGTATAAGGGGGACTGATTTAAAACAAACCACTAGATTAAGCGTAAATAGCATAAGAAGAAGGGGCAGAATTAGGAGAGGATATCAAAATGTAGGGGAACACATAGCTGATAATTATAACCCTGTATGTGAATGGAATGAACTTGCCCATAAAACAGAAGCAAATAGCAGAGTAGATTAGAGAACAAAAATCGTACCATGTTATCTATAAGAAACACACAGGAGGCAGGTGGACATACATAGGGTTAAGGTCAAAGACTGGAGCAAACCCTATTGGGCTTCAACTGAGAAAAAGAAGGTAGAAGTAGCCATTATGATATCTTACAAAGCCAAAGTAAAAATAGATCTGATTAAAAGAGATAGGGAAGTTAACTACATCCTGATAAAAGGCAGTATAGACAATGAGGAAATACTAGTACTCAACATATATGCACCAAATGGTATAGCATCCAAATTTCTAAAGGAGAAATTGGCATAACTCAAAGAGGAAATGGACAACAAAGCTATTCCAGTGGTAGACTTGAACTTTTCACTATCAGATCTAGATAAATCAAACCAAAAAATAAATAATAAAGAAGTAAGAGAGGTGAATGAAATCATAGAAAAATTAGAGTTAATAGAAATGTGGAGGAAAATAAATAGAGACAAAAAGGAACACACCTTCTTTTCAGCTGCACAAGGTACATTCACAAAGATTGACAATGTATTAGGGCTTATAAACATGTAAACAAATACAAAAGAGCAGAAATAATAAATGTAACCTTTTCAGTTCATAAAGCAACAAAAGTAATAATTAGTAAGGGCACATGGACAGACAAATCAAAAATTGATTGAAATTAAATACTATACTTCTCCAAAATGAATTAAACAACAAATCATAAAAACAATTAATAATTTCATTGTCGAGTATGACAATGATGAGACATCCTAGCAAAATCTGTGGGATGCAGTTAAAGCAGTACTCAGGGGGAAATTTATATCATTGAGTGCATATATTAACAAATTAGGGAGGGCAAAGATCAATGAACTTGGCATGCAAATCAAAAACTAGAAAGGGGACAAATTAAAAATCCCCAGTTAGAAACAAAATTAGAGATTATAAAAATTAAAGGAAAAATTAATAAAATTGAAAGTAAGATAACTATTGAATTAATAAATAAGACTAGAAGCTGGTACTTTGAAAAACCAAAAAAATTGACAAGGTACTGGTCAATTTAGTTTTATAAAGGAAAGAGGAAAACCAAATTATCAGTATCGAAGATGAAAAGGGAGACCTCACCTCTAATGAAGAGGAAATTAAGGCAATCATTAAAAACTATTTTGCCCAGTTATATGGCAATAAATATAGCAATCTAGGTGATATGGATGAATATTTACAGAAATACAAATTGCCTAGATAAACAGTAGAAGAAATAGAATACTTAAATAATCCCATGTCAGAAAAAGAAATTGAATAAGGCATCAAAGAACTCCCTAAAAAATTCCCCAGTACCAGATGGATTCACAAGTGAATTCTATCAAACCTCCAAAGAACAACTAATTCCAATACTATACAAACTATTTGACATAATAAACAAAGAAGGAGTTCTACAAAATTCCTTTTATGAAACAAATATGGTACTGATCCCAAAGTCATTAAAGATCAAAAACAGAGAAAGAAAACTACAGACCAATCTCCTTCATGAACATAGATGCAAAAATCTTACACAGAATACTAGCAAAAAGACTCCAGCAAGTGATCACGAGGGTTATTCATTATGATCAGGTGGGATTTATACCAGGAATGCAAGGATGGTTCAATATTAGGAAAACCATTCATATAATTGACCATATCAACAAGCAAACCAACAAAAATCACTTGATTATCTCAATAGATGCTGAAAAAGCCTTTGGCAAAATACAAGACCCATTCCTACTGGAAACACTTGAAAGTACAGAAATAGAAGGGTATTTCCTAAAAATAATGAATGACATATATCTAAAACCATCAACAAACATCATCTACAACAGAGATAAATTAGAAGCATTCCCAATAAGATCAGGAGTGAAACAAGGATGCCCATTGTTACCTCTATTATTTAACACTGTACTAGAAACACTAGCAGTAGCAATTAGAGAAGAAAAATCAATTGAAGGTATTAAAATAGGCATTGAAGAGACCAAGTTATCACTCTTTGCCGATGATATGATGGTCTACTTAAAATATCCTAGAGAATGAACTAAAAAGTTAGTGGAAATAATCAAAACTTTAGCAAAGTTGCAGGAGAGAAAATAAATGTATATAAATCATCAGCATTTCTATATATTTCCAACACTGCACAGCAGCAAGAGTTAGAGAAAGAAATTCCATTTAAAATCACCCTAGACAACATAAAATACTTAAGAACCTATCTGCCTAGCAAACACAGGAATTATACAAACACAACTACAAAACCCTGTCCACACAATTAAAACTAGATCTAAACAACTGCAGAAACATTGATTGCTTATGCATAGGACAAGCTAACATAATAAAAATGACCATTCTACCTAAATTAATTTACTTATTTAGTGCTATACCTATCAAACTACCAAAAAACTTTTTTACTGAATTGGAAAAAAAAAACTATAACAGTTCATTTGGAAGAACAAAAGATCAAGGATATCAAGGGAAATAATGAAGAAAAATGTAAAGGAAGGTGAACTAGCAGTACCAGATCTTAAACTGTACTATAAAGCATTTGTCAGCAAGTCAATATGGTACTGAGGAAGAGAGAGAAGGGAGGACCAGTGGAATAGACTTGGGGTAAGCGACCTCAGCAAGACAGTGTATGATAAACCCAAAGAACCCAGCTTCTGGGACAAAAACCCACTATTTGACAAAAACTATTTGGAAAATTTGGAAAACTTTATGGGAGAGATTGGGTCTAGATCAACATCTCACATCCTATACCAAGATAAATTCAGAATGGGTGAATGACTAGAATATAAAGAAGGAAACTATAAGTAAATCAGGTGAGCACAAAATAGTATACTTGTCAGATCTCTGGGAAAGGAAAGATTTTAAAACCAAGCAAGACTTAGAAAAAAATACAAAATGTAAAATAAATAATTTTGATTATATTAAACTAAAAAGTTTTTTGTACAAACAAAAGCAATGCTATTAAAATTAGAAGGGAAGCAACAAATTGGGGGAAAAATTCATAACAAAAACTCAAATACATAAGTCTAATTACTCAAATACATAAGGATCTAATTCAATTTTACAAAAAACCAAGCCATTCCTCAATTTATATAAATGAATAAGGAACATGAATAGGCAATTTTGAGATAAAGAAATCAAAACTAGCAACAAATACAAAAAAGTGTTCTACATCTCTTATAATTAGAGAAAAGCAAATCAAAACAACTCTGAGGTACCACCTCACACCTAGCAGATTAGCTCACATGACAGCAAAGGAAAGTGGGGAATGTTGGAGGGAATGTGTCAAAATTGGGACACTAATGCATTGCTGGTGGAGTTGTTAATTGATCCAACCATTCTGGATGCCAATTTGGAAGTATGCCCAAAGGGCTTTAAAAGACTACCTGCCTTTTGATCCAGCCATAGCACTGTTTGATTTATACCCCAAAAGATAATAAGGGAAAAAATTGTGCAAAAATATTTATAGCTGTGCTTTTTGTGGTGGCAAAAAATTGGAAAATAAGGGAATGTCCTTCAATTGGCGAATGGCTGAACACATTGTTGTATCTGTTGGTAATGGAATACTATTGTGCTCAAAGGAATAATAAACTGGAGGAATTCCATGTGAACTGGAATGACCTCTAGGAACTGATGCAGATTGAAAAGATCAGAACAAGGAGAACATTGTACACAGAGACTGATACACTATGGTAAAATCGAATGTAATGGACTCCTGTACTAGCAGCAATGCAATGACCCAGGACAATTCTGAGGGATTTATGGAAAAGAATGCTACCCACATTCAGAAGAAAAACTAAAGGTTTCAAAACAGAAGAAAAACAACTCTTTGAACATATGGACTGATGGGGATATTATTGGGGAGGTAGATGTAAACAATAACTCTAGTCCAAGTATCAATAATATGGAATTAGGTCTTAATCAATGATACATATAAACCCAGTGGAATTGTGAGTTGGCTACAATGGAATGGGGGAACTTGGGGGAGAGAGAAAGAACATGAAATATGTAATTATGGGAAAATATTCAAAATAAAAATTTCAAATTCAAAAAATATGGGGGGAATGAGGAGCTTAGTGGAGGTTATCCAAGTGCCAATTAGAAGTTACTGCAATCTTGGTCATAGATACATATGGTCCTATGATACCAAATAACTTCACTTGTAACACTACAAAGTATAAGAATATGAACAATAAATTTCTGAAAACCTTTTTTTTGTGCAGCAAATAAGTGATTAAAATATGCAGAAATGCAATCCTAAATAATTAAATAAGTGATTACAAGGGAATATGTTTCAGAACATAGCTGTTTTGCAAATGAATTTTAAATATAAAAGATTACAAGTTGATTTTTATTTTTTGCTTTCAAGCAGACATTTTCATCCTGTTATTTCTGTTTTCTTTGTCTTATGAATAAAGAAATCCACTGTGTCATTTGGCACAGCTTGGTCCTTTAAAAACAAACAAATAAATAAGATTCTCTTTGAAGAACTTTGGTATTGATTGTGAGACAAAGGAGACACTGGTACAGGACCATTCTGCATCGAATGCCCACAAAAAAGGCAGTACTGTGCTCTATGAGCAAAACAGAATTGCGCTAGTTCAAAATTACTACGAAATCCGCAAATTTAGAGAAATCTCCATCCTCATTGTTCATATGGGCTATTTGTGCCAAATCTGTGGTATAGCCTTCCGAGTTCATCATGCTTTTTCTTTTTCATTTCCACGGGTGACTTGGAAAGTACGACAGCATCATGTCAGCCACAGTCAGATACACAAGTACATTGACCTCTATATAGTGATGTCATTTTGATCCTCTTCAAGTGTGAAGGACAATATCAACAAAACCAAACTGGGTTTCTCTTGCTATTAGAGACTTAGAGCAATCTTTCATATTGGTTACTAATCATTTTCATTTTTATTTGGAGAAATGTTTTATCATTGGCCTCTTTATCTCCATTGTTATTTGTATGGAATGATTTTCAGTCCTGTCATCTTCCTAGTTATCTTCCTCTGGAAATGCTTTCCTTATCAATATCTTTTCTAAAATATGTTATCCATAACTATATAGCATTCTCTAAAAATGGCCTGAACAATGCCTCCTTTCTCATTTTGGACAATATTCTTCTATTAATAATGCCTAAGATTTCATTCTCATTACAATAGGCTCACAGAAGCCCTACAGTCTAGTAAAATCACTAACCATTTTCATATGAATGATTGGCTATTAATATCTTCTCTAGTATCAATAAGTATTTGGTCTGATTATTTTTCTTTATTTTTTTCTCACTCAAGTGTAGGACTATATGTTAATCTCTATTAGATTTTATCTTATTAAATTTGAAATAATTTTATATTTTGACTTACGTTACAGTATAATTATTCCTTTCAACATCATGCCATTTGTAGATTTAATAAGCCCAGCATCTTTGCCTGTTTCCATGTAATTGATAAAAATTTTAGATAATAAAGGACCAGGGACAGACTTCCTTGGCATTCAACAAGAAATGTCTCTTCATGCCAGCATTGATTAATTCCTTGTATTCTATTAATTAACTAAATATGAAGCAACCAAACTGATATCATATTTCCATAATATCTGAAAAGATAACATGAGAGACTTTCTAAATATTTTTATGAAATTCAGGTATGCTATTATTCAATATTGCCTTGATATACAAGTGTTGTCACCATGTCAAATAAAAGGAACCAAGAATAGTATGCAGTGATGTCTTGACAAAGTCATTTGTGACCACCCTTTTCCTTTCTAAGTGCCTTACCTTTCTAATCTTCTTTTTCATAACTCATAAATAAATTTTGTCAGGAATTTTGAACAAACTCACTGTCAAATGGCTTGAAGATGCCATCTTGTTTTTTAGCTTTTGTTTTACATGCTTTATCAAGGCCCACATATGATAGTTCAGCAAGCATATTCATCAGCTTTGGGAAAGATCTAGGTATTAGAGATTATCGAGTACAGAAGTGAAATTATGAAAATAGTATTTGAAAATTATTCTAGTAGCTATGTAAAAGCTGAATCATATGGAGAAGAGTGGAACAAGATGCTATAATTCTGTTATAGTAATCCTGGCATGAAATTATAAGGCTGGAACTGGAGTGATGGGTCTTGTAGTTAAAGTAAGGCATACTTCTTAACATAGGAAAAGGAAAACTTGATAAATATTTCATTATGAATGCTTAGTCTTAATTCAATTTAACTCAATTCAACAATTATTATGTAACTACTATTTACAAAATACCACACTAGGTTCTAAAGATAAAAAGAAATTATTCCCTTAAAGATATTAATCTGGGTAGAGAAGGGTGGGGCATAGCATAAACAAAGATAATAAAGTACAAAACATAAAATAACATAGAATGATTTCAGGAGAAAGAGTATTAAGTGACTGGGGGGATTGGATCAAGAAATGTCTTTTTGCAAAAAGCAGAATCTTAGCAGGGGTGCACGAGGTGTTCAGGAAGGGCAAGCACATTTGGTGCAAGGACTGGTCAAGTCATTTTTAGAGTAGCTCACTCATCTTTGGTGTCGAGCTGTCATCCAATTCTTACCTCTGGCTCCAAGAATCTATACCTCTAGACCAAGAGCAGTGGCCCAGTAAACTCATATTGACAGATGGGCTAAATCATGTTGAAGGTAGCTCAAAGACTTTGCTCTGTTGGTAATCTAGGGGGATATCTACTCCAAAATATATGAAGACTGTTCCCAGTGGAATGGGTAAATGAGAACAATTTTCCCCGACAATGACCATGAAACAAAAGTCATTCACTGTCCCAGACTACGGTTAGTCATCCTGACTTTTGTCTTGCCACTGGATTTCCATGACTTTGGAAGAAAGTGAGGTGGACAATTTTGTGCTACTGTGACTCAGTTAAGTCCAATTCACACACAAGTCAAGACTGATGTCATTGATCTCTGAAAAGAAAGGAGAAATAACAATAAGAATCTGAGCTATGCTTTGATGGAAGCTAAAAATTCTGTGAAGTGCAAATGACAAGGTGGTGAATTTAAGAGAGGGGAACAAGCTGTGCAAAGAAATGGAAATAGATTTTCATGTATGGAAAAGACATAGCAGTCCAGTTTAGTGAAAATGGAGAATAAGTGATGGGGAGTAATAATGAAATAGGCTTGAAATGATAGGTGAGAAGCAGACTGTGGAGGGCCAAACAACTGTGTATTCTTTTACCCAAATCTACAGTGAAATGCAAAAGCCTTGGAATTAGAGTTGGAGGATCTGGATTCAAATTCTTACATTGTCACTTATCAAGCCCAAGGGACCTTTGACAATTAATCAATGAACATTTATTAAACATCTATTTGATATAGACACTGCTAGGCATTATGTACCATAACAGAATGACAACTAAATGAAACAGTCCATTCTTTCAAGGAGCCTAAATTTTATCAGGATATACCACTTTACCTCAATAGATCTCAGTTTCATCATCTGTAAAATGAAGATTTTAAGTTAACTGAATTCTAAGGTCTCTTTTAACTCTAAATCTATAATCTTATGATTCCAATAATGAATGGGACTACTATCTTACTAAATCTAATTCCTAACCAATTTTGAATCTCTTGGAGAATAGTAATTATTCCCATTTTTATGGATCAGGAAATAAGCAGGTTGGTAAAGTGATGTGTACAAATCATATATTTACTGAATGAATGAATGAATGAATGATGGATACACCAAGGAATGGAAGCAAATCTCCCATGTCCTGGTTATTTGCACAGTGAATCATACATTCTTTTTGCCTTTGGAAAAGTTGGATTTAATTTTAGATTATGTCACCAGTGACATGAGTCTGGTTTGCATTCTTTTTTCCTGTGCTGTGGGAACACTCCAACATTTGGCACAATTCAGCTAAGTACCCTGTTCTGTATCAGAATTGAGTATTTGAAGGAGGTTAGCTTGGCAGGGTTGTGTGGGAAGCATTCTGTTGAAGACTTGTTGTACAGAATTGTTCTATTCCCAATTCTTCTCCTAAAAGTGACTCCTTAAGTGATCCTGGATAAGTCACTCAATCTCTAACTTTGTCTCTCTGTCTCTCTCTTTGTCTCTCTCAGTTTCCCTCCCTTTTAGATAGAAAGTGATAGCTTCATAAACATTTAATTTCTTATTTTAATAGAAGAATTTAGACAATTAGCATTCCTAGAGTGCCTTAATATCTTTATTTTTGTCAATTTTAATATAATGTATATTTCCAATGAGATTATGTTTTTTTTAAATAATCATTTGATGTATATTTAGTCCAAAATAGTGATTTTTATCAGTGTAGGGAACTAGATATTCTTTCTACATCTATGAGGCAAAGGTACTATTCATGGTGTTAGAAAATTGCTTAGGGGCATGGCGATATTAAGCAACTTATCCACATCTCACGAGCTAATAGGTGCAGAGGCAAGACTTGAACAGAATGTCCTCTCAATTGATGGTGCTCTGTCTAAGCAATATGCTAGGCAAAAATGGCTTGAAGTTGGTTTTCAGCAGATTATGACATTCTTCTTACAGTATAAGGCACTTTATCATCCCTGGGAACATTTAGTTTTTATACAGCTACTCATAATGTCTGAATATAGAGTAGAGGAACAGAAAAGGGATGGTGTCCTAGTTGACCAGGGAGAAAGCATTTCATTCTCTTCTCTTTTTTTTTTTTTGTTCATTTTGTTCATCGACCTTTCCTTGAAGTTATTCTTAGTAGTGACAACAGTTGCCTAAGCTAGTTCACATGCAGAAAACAAACCCTGCCATTCTCTATAGCAGTGATTCCCAAAGTGGGCACCACCGCCCCCTGGTGGGTGCTGCAGCGATCCAGGAAGGCAGTGATGGCCACAGGTGCATTTATCTTTCCTATTAATTGCTATTAAAATTAAAAAAATTAATTCCCAGGGGACTAAGTAATATTTTTTCTGGAAAGGGGGCGGTAGGCCAAAAAAGTTTGGGAACCACTGGTCTATATAATAGTCTTTCAGGATATTTCTCTGGTCGTGGTACATTCTAAGCAAGGCCTTTGCATAGCTTCATCAGAGATAGATTGCTTTGACACAGGATATCCGCTGTTATAGAAGGAACAGACAAAGTTCAAATGCAGATTGAAACATATCATTCTTCATTTGATTTCCTTCATGAATTTTTCTTTAGTGTTAGCAACACATAGCTTGTTTCACATGACAGACATGGGAAAATGCACTATATGATAATATATGTACAATCCATATCATATTACCTGCCTTCTTGGGGAAGCGGTAGGGGTAGGAGGAAAGGAAAGAACATGGATTGTGAAATATGAGAAAAAAATATAAAAATTATATAAAATTTGAAAAAATAATTTAAAAATTTTTAAAAAGAGATAGATTTCTTGTCTTTGGGTGGTTTTGAACAATGATCACCTAAATCCCAAGAGTCTGGGTAAAATAGTTCCTAATGAAATAACATAGGTAGGATAGAATACTTCTTAATATTAAAAAACAGAAACTTTAATAACCTGAATACTTTGCCAAAGAGCTATTCTCATAAATCAAATGTGTTGATTAACTCAGAGAGTTAACAAAGAAATTTTGTTGGTTCAAACTCTTGCTAAATAGCATAGCTAGCTAAATAGCAAGTTTGAACCAACAAGGTGTTTTTTTTAAATCCTCTCTTTTCCTGCTATTCCCTTCTCCCCCACCCCCCAGACAGCCATCCTTATTATAAAGGAGGGGTAAAATTTCATCAAAAATAACCTAAATTGGGGGGCAGCTGGGTAGCTCAGTGGAGTGAGAGTCAGGCCTAGAGACAGGAGGTCCTAGGTTCAAACCTGGCCTCAGACACTTCCCAGCTGTGTGACCTTGGGCAAGTCACTTGACCCCCATTGCCCACCCTTACCAATCTTCCACCTATGAGACAATACACCGAAGTACAAGGGTTTAAAAAAAATAACCTAAATTTCACATATACCTGGTATATAAACATATATATATATGTATATATATATATATGTATGTATGTATTATTCCATATCTAGAGTCCATTGTCTCTGTAAAAAGGAGAAGTTAGGTTATCTTTCTTTGATAGTACATTTATATAACTTTCTTTGATAATACTTTTGGTCGTAATTTCTTGGCGTTCAGTTTTATTTACTTACTTTTTTAATTTACACAATAAAAATAGCTAGTACAACCCTTTGAAATTTTCAAGGAACTTTATAATAGTAAATTGTTTTACTTATACAACATCCCTTTAAAGTAAGTTTTATCAATAGTATCCATTTTACAGATGAAGAAACCAAAGCAGACAGAGGTTTAGATAGTTGCCCAGCATCACACTGCTAATAAATATCTGGGACTGGATTTGAATTCAGTTCTTCCTAGTTCCAGGTCCAGTTCTTTAATTATTATACTACCTCACTTTTGCTATGTAGTTGTAGTCATTGTGTACATCATTTTCCAGAGTTTGAATATTTCACTTTGCGTAACTTGTGTATTTTTCTATGCTTCTGTGTATTTGTCATATTCATTTTTTTTCTTAAAGCAGTGATTATGGGGGCAGCTGGGTAGCTCAGTGGATTAAGAGCCAGGCCTAGAGATGGGAGGTTCTAGGTTCAAATCTGGCCTCAGACACTTCCCAGCTGTGTGACCCTGAGCAAGTCACTTGACCCCCATTGTCTAGCCCTTACCTCTCTTCTGCCTTGGAAGGTAAGGGTTTAAAAAACAAAAAAGCAGTGATTATCTGTTACATCATTTAAGTATCATTGTGTATGCATTCTCCAAGGGATGGACATCAACTTTGTTTCTAATTCTTTATTACTCCAAAACTGGCACTCTAAATGTTCTCTTATCAATGGAGCCTACTTTGTGTAATCTACCTCTTTAGATGTATATCCCTAGAACAACTGTGATCTCTAGATTTTAGACATTTTAGTCACTTAGCATAAATCCAAATTGATTCTTTAAAAAAGAATCCTTCTAAAGTGAGTTATTTTATTTTATTTTGTTTTATATTTTGCCTTAAGAGAAAACTATTAAATGCAGCAGAATCTTTCAGGGCCTAAGGATTTTCAGTATAAACTGGAGATGTTATGGTAGAATTCAGAACACATATAGAGAGGACTGAAAGCATACTGAATTTAAGGAAAGAACTTGGAAGCTTTGTACACATTTAGTTTGCAGAGTGGGTTTTGTTATTTGTTTCTTTCCTCTTAAACTTTCTACTGGAAAAAAATGCAAAAACTGGTATGATTGAGGACTATGGGAACTAGATTTTAATGAATTCAAAATATTGCTGTATAGGGGCAGCTAGGGAGCTCAGTGGATTGAGAGCCAGGCCTAGAGACAGGAGGTCCTAGGTTCAAATCCGGCCTCAGACACTTCCCAGCTGTGTGACCCTGGGCAAGTCACTTGACCCCCATTGCCTACCCTTACCAATCTTCCACCTATAAATCAATACACAGAAGTTAAGGGTTTAAAATTTAAAAATAAAAATATTGCTGTATAATTGAATAGGTAATGTGTTTTTATGCATTGTTGGCAGATGTAGCTTGGAGATTCTCAGTGTAGTTGCAAGTTATTGTAATGATAACTACCATTTATGTAGTGCATTGATGTTTACAAAGTATTTTCCACATATTACTTCATTTGGACCTTGTAATAACCCAGCTGGGAAGCTCACTCCCCTGCCCCAACTTAGTATTGCTTAGCATTCTATTTATTCTAAAAAAATTATTAGCAAGACATTGCTCCAAATAAAAACGACAACCAAACAGCCATTGTTTCTAGTTACTAACTTTTTGCTTTGTATCAGACACTGTTCTAGGCTCTAAAGAAAATAGTTCTTGTGTTCAAGGAGTTCCTGCGGCAGAGGAAGGGGGAGTGGAGGTCAGGCAGAGACAAGGATACAGATAAATAAATATCTTTATTTAAAGTTCCCACTAGATGAAAACACAATGAAAGATGGAATATAATGACAAAAATTAAAAAGAAAAAGAGCTAGCTCTTGTTTTGGGGGAACTCATATTCTACTGTAGAATGAAAGAAAAACATTCTGTTAATATTTGCAAAGCACTTTGCTAACCTCTAGGGATAGAAATAAAGAAGTGAGACAGCTCCTGCATTCAAGGGGTAGATGAACATCTGAGGAGGTTTTAGTAGCAGACAGGGAGCCAGCTGTAATCAAGCAGATTAAAAAATTTTCGTAGATTAAGAAACACTCTAATGAAGGACTCGATGTATTGTTTTGTTGATTATAATTAGGAAAATATTAATAATGCAGCATAAAATCTAAAGTATGTTTGTATGCATTTCCTCCTCACTGAGTCTGGTTGTTAAACATTTACCAGCACACCTTTCTGTTACTCTCTAAACATTGCTTAAGCAGCAAAAATGCAGCAGAAGGTGAAGGAATTAAGTTATCACCAGACTGGAGGCCTGATGCCTGGATGATAGTAACAACGACAACAACAACAACGACCACCAAGACAACGAGACGAAGATGACAAAGACGAAGACAACAACAAACAACAACAAACAACAACAAACAATAACAATTTATAAAGGGCTTTAAGGTTTGCAATGTGATTTACATCTATTACCTCAATTAAACCTGCAGGTCAGATGGAAAGGTTCTATGGTCTTCAAACTGTAGGAACAAAGTAGATGCACTTTCTTTAATCCTATTTCCATCCATAAAAAAAATTGTTCATTTCTTGTACTATACCCAATTGTATTCAAAATGTAGATAGATGAATAAGCACAGTGTGTACACAAAATAAAAATTTTAGGATGCATTGGCCATGAATGACTTGGGGAGGCAGGATTAGAAAAGACCCTCTGTGGAAGGTCATAGACTGAATGTTAAAGGAATTTAGGGATTTCAAGAGGTAGAAATGAGGAGGAAGAATGATTCTGACATAGGGGACAAACTGAGCAAAGGTTAAGAAATAAATAGATGGAATGAGAGGTTTGGATAAGAATCAAAAGGTCACTTTTTCTAGAGCTATTAGGATAATGTATCATTTCCTTCATTTTTGTGAGATATACCAGAAATTACACTTTGTGAGATTTTGTCTTAGTTTTCACAGCGAGGTCTAATAGAAATTCTCTTAAAATTTGTCAGAAATATTTTCGGCACATGATAGATGAGAAATCTAGAGGTAGGTTGTGGCTTTCTTTTTGTCTCAAGAAGAATTAGAATTTGATCATCTATTAGAAAAAAACATTTTTGCACTTCAATGAACGAGTGTCAAACATTATTCTACAAAGGGATTCCATGTTTGGCCTTAATTCCCTCCTAGAAGCTTGGCAACCTGGTACTTAGTCCTGACTGCTTAGCAATCAGTTTCTTAAAAAATAGAATCACTTCCAAACACACAGACCAAGGAAGAAGTACAGAGCCTAGATTCACTGGCTGTTTTATTCTGAAAATTAGAATATGTTTTTTTAATGACAATGACAACAACAAAGAGATAATGATAAAGGCTTTATTCTTTGACTTTTCTTACTTGGATTTTAGGTAGGAGCAGTTATGAAAAAAGCTCACTTTAACACAAATTCCTAAAATGATAAATTTGAATTCCCTGGATATTCTAAGAATGTTCTTATCTTTCCACTTCCCTTTTCCTCAACCCTGTTTGAGTTTATTATTAATATTATTTTATGTATTCCTTCAGTGTGACCAATGAATTACTATGACAGCTTTTGTTCCACTGAGGAAAGGTCATGCACTTATACAACAAGCCAGCAAACAGATGAGTAAATCAGGTAATATTTTGGTGAAATCAATTTTAAGATTTATAGTCAAGCAAATTTCAATTTTCAACAGTCCTACTCACCATCTGCATTTGGCAAAACCCTTGCCATCAGCCTCCGTTGCTAGGCAATAAATACTTAACGCAGTGACTCTGGAGTCAACCAAGATCATTCTATTACTTTTCTATTCAAGCATGTCTTACAGTCTGGTTAGCCTCACATTCTTTGAGTGAACCTTTATTGTTTAGGAGGGAAAGGGAAAAACAGATAAAAATTATGGAGTAGAGAGATAATTAAAGGACTGAGGAATGAATCTCAGCAGAATCTTCAGAAAATAATTAAATGCATGTGTGTGTGTGTGTGACAGAGGTAGTGATATAGTGTGTGTGTGTGTGTGTGTGTGTGTGTGTGTGTGTGTGAAGCACTCTTAAATAAGTAAGAAATCTTTGGGGTCCCCCAAAGTATTATCATTATAACGGAAAACAACCTCTCTCAATCTTGCTAGAATCAAGTTAAGGGCCAATAGAATTAGTCCTTATTTTGTGCTGAGAAGGGCTTAATAAATGTTTGTATAATGGAATGTGATTGAAATTTGATTCCATGTTTGACAGTAGACAGAGAACATCAGTGAGTTTTGTAATAGCATTTGCTTTATTCATCTCTACTTATTGAAGGGGACCTATATCATTTAACATTAAAATTTATATAAAAAAAAAGGAATGAACTAAAGGAAATTAGTTTGGATCTAGAAGAAATCAGGTTGAGAGTATCTACAAAATTTAAAAACCACAGAAAATAGAATCCCACCGTATTGCTGTGTGAATTATTTATGTCACTTATTCTCATAGACAGGCGATACATCAGGACTATGCAAGATTAGGATATCTGGAAAGCACTGGTAAAATTATCTTGCAATTTTTTGCACCTCCTTTACTGAATGAGAAACAACGACACCTCACTGAAAAGCTGATCAATGTTAATATTTAGTAAGAAGAGTTTTACTTAGCATGATTAGGTGTCAGAATACTTATGTTCAAAAAGTACCTATTCCCATCTTCTAAGTGAGTATAATATATTCATAGCTTGATGGAAACGATATGAACTCAATCAACTGAGGATAGAAGAAGGGTCAAAATCAAACAGTCCTCATAAGAGCCATAGTGCAAAGGTAGGATGGAATTCTTAAGTCATAACTACTCTTGCCCTGATCCTCGAATTGCCCTTTTCTCTGTTCCTTAACTCTGTCGTGCAAGCCCCTAATCTTCCTTCTTCGAAGACTGGCGTTATTCCTTGAGGGTGCTTAAAACCCAACTTCTATCTAGGCATCTGCAGCAGTAGTGGTGTAGGTGACATCAGAGAAATTCTAAAATTCTCATTGATTCTACCTTCACAACATCCTCAGTTGTGAAGTTCACAACATCCTAATGCAGTCAAATTCATCTGGTACTTTACTTTTGTTACCTGAAAAATAGTGGAAATGGGGCAATTATTTTCTTCAGGAAGCTCATGAGAAGACTGTATCTAAGAGCAAAATTTGTCAGTGAGAAAATGAATTGAGTGATGTGGAATAGATGAACTTGTCTTTGTTTTTCCTTTTAAAGTCATTGATCTGTTTTGTTTACCATTGTCCTCATTTTCCAATATATCCTTCCCCTTAGCCTCAACACAGATTAGAAATGAAAGTAAAAAGCAAAAGCAGTTTGGCAAAACCAACCCACATAGCATCAGGTCCATAAGCATATGAAATGTTTCATATCTATAGTCTCATCACCCAGAACTCTCACAAGCAGGAAGGTGCATTCTCATATCTCTTATTTGTGGCTAGTCTTGACTATTAAGAATTTAATAACATTTACTTTATTTTGAAAAAATAATTTTATTAATATCTTCTGTTTTTACATTTCTGAATTTCCCTTTTGTATCCTTTTCTTCTTCTTCTCTCTCCCAGTGAGTCAACACATAATAAAAGTTTCTTTTTTTCACAGAAAAAAAATTATTTAGTCAAACCAATAAGACATTAAAAAACCCCTGACATTTTATGCTCTGTTTCACACCTGTGAATTCCTTCCTCCTAACCTACACATTTCTCCAAAAAAGAGTTAGGGAGGGAGGTGTCTTTTTATTCCTTCTTCAGGGACAACCGGATTTGTCCTTTGGGATTTTGCAATATTTATTTTTGATTGTTTTGTGGTATTGTTCTTTGTATTTACATTGTTGTCATTATATATATATATATATATACATATATATGTATATTTATAAGCTCTATTTATTTCACAACATCAGTTCATATTAGTACTCTCATGTCTCCCTGTATTATTTATATCCTTCATTTCCTGTAGCCTTATTACATTCATATGCCCAAATCTTTTTAACCATTTGTCACCATTGGGGCTTCTAATTGTTTTTAGTTCTTTGATACTACAAAATGTAGTGTTTTAAACTCTTTTGTGTATATATTGACATTCTATATTTTTTTCTAATCGTACCATCCTGACTCCTCATTATCTTCATTCCCAGCACTCAACAGACACACACACACCTACATGTTTATCCTTCATCATATAGATTATGTGGGATAATTTTCCCCATTTTTCCCTCCCTTCCCCAACTAGGGTATTACATTTCTTCTCCCCTTTCTTCTTTTAAGATCATAAAAATATCACAACTATTCCTATCCTCTGCCTTATTAAACTCTTTTTTTTGTGATTCCTGATATTAACAGTTAAAAGGAACACTTTTGTCATCTCTCCATGTTAGAAAGTAAAAACTCTTTGTCTAGTCTTTTGTGATTGTTTTCTCTTACAATAACTTTCTTTTTAAAAAATTCTACTGGGGCAGCTGGGTAGCTCAGTGGATTGAGAGTCAGGCCTAGAGAAGGGAGGTCCTAGGTTCAAATCCGGCCTCAGACACTTCCCAGCTGTGTGACCCTGGGCAAGTCACTTGACCACCATTTCCCACCCTTACCACTCTTCCAACTAGGAGCCAATACACAGAAGTTAAGGGTTTAAAAAATTTCTACCTAAATCTGGTCTTTTCTTCATAAATTCCCAGGAGCTGCATTTAGACCCTGCTGAATTATACTCAGTTTTGATTGAAAGTCTTTATCTTTTGCCTTTTGAAATATCATTTTCCAAGTTCTTTACTCCTTCATTATAATGCCTGATAAACCTAGCATAATTGTGACTGTGGTTCCTGAGCTTTTGAATTCTTCCTGGATGATTTTAGTATTTTTCTTTACCCAAGAGGTTGGATTTTGGCAATATTTTCCCTAAGAATTTCTAATGGAATTTCTCTCAGAGATCAACCAGGGATTTCCTTCTAGTTTAACTTCATTCTCTAACTCTAAGATATTTAGGACATTTTCTGAGTTCTTGCATTATATGTGATTTTTTAAGATAATGGATTTCAAGTAATCCAAAGATAATTTATATAAATATACATCTGTATATATATGTTACTTACCCCCTTTTATTATTTTTGTTAATATACATCTCCTTTACTCAATCTTGTTAGAAAGAAAAAGAAAAAAAAGACATTCTTCGCAACACATATTCATAGTCAAGCAAGAAAAAATTCCTTCCCCTACAAGGTGCTTAATAAATCTGAGTTGACTGTGTTCATTTAAGAAAAAATATGTCCTAATTCATACCCTAAATCTATTACCTCTAAATGATTAGTGATTAAAACAATGCAAATTAAAACAATTTTGAGGTTCCATCTCACATCTATTGATTGGCAAAAATGATAAAAAATAAAAAGACAAATATTGGAGAAGCTGTGGGAAAAGCAGCACATTGAAACACTGATATATTTTAATAGGCACTACTATTCTGGAAAGCAATTTGGGAATATGCAGAAAATTTACTTAAACAGTGTACATCATCTGGAATTAACTATACAACTGTTATTATTATACTCCAAGGAGTTCAAAGCGAGAGGAAAAATGCTCATATGCAGTATGATTTATAGTACCTCTTTTTTGTTGTGTGGAAAAAAGAACAACAGAAAACCTCCTAGAAACTGAGGATTGAGTAATAACTGAACAAACTGTGGTACATGAATGTGATAGAGTACTAATGAATAGCAACACATAAGGAAATAGATGATTTCCAAAAGAGATGTATGAATAGGTGTATTATGAGTTAATCAGAATCAAGAGAAGCATTTACATTATTAGATCAATAATCTAACTTTGTCATCCCATAGGTTTCTCAAAATTAAAAAGTCCACAACAGAAGTGCTAAGTCTTTTGATTTAAGGCTATACTATTTAAGTCTCTGAAGCAGGATTCAAATTAAGGTCTTCAAACCTCAATCTTTTAAAGGAAGTATATCGAAACGAAAGAGGAAGATCAGTTCTACATTGTTTCCTAGCACTAAAAACCATATGATTTTATCCACTTCTCCTATGTTTGCTCACATAGTGTACCTTATCCATATTTAAAATGACTTGGGAAGATGTAAGAATTTAATTTTAGCTCAAGTTATTGGGAGAATAGACACAAGCATGGACTGAGCCATGAAGGAGTAAGATCTGATGAAGAAAGTTCTTAATTGGATAAATTTTAAAGTCTAGGAATCAGTTAGAAGTCTTAGTAAAGACCTGGGGTCTGTATTTTCATGCTTCAAGTATTATCTACATAGACTAGAAGGGACCCCATCTGGTCCAACCCAATGACCTTATTAATGAGACCCAAGAAGATGACAAAATTCACCAAAGTTCTCAAATATAGTAAGTATCAAAGGCAGGAAGCAGACTGGATGGCAAATAAGGGGATGGATATTAAGGCTATGACTATATTTGATTGATTAGTTATTGGAAAAATATCCCATCAAAAACTATCCTCACAAAAACTGTTACTCACAGAGGTTATTATTTAATTATTACCCAGTGAAAATTTAGCAATTACTCATCTCATTAAAGAAATTCTACTGTTATTCTTATTTTCCTTTCATTGAAGTAAAATATGCTTAGGATTATAACAAATGATTCCTAGCACCAATAAGTGATTTTAACAGAAAGCTCCCTTAAGTAAGCTACACAATATAAGTTACAAGGAAATGATTTCATTAGTTGCTTTTAGCATGAACATAGTACTTCAAAGTTTTTGCTCAGAGGGTAGAGTGCATAATTGGCCTACATAAGATCTAAAGTTCAATCTCTACCATGGCTATGTTTAGTAATTAATCATGATGAAGAAAAAAAGGACTTTGAATTTGAAGACATATGTCCTGGGTTCAAATTCCAGTTCTACTACTTATTCCTCGAGTGCTTTGGAGTAAGTGGCTTCTCATCTCTGGGCCCACTTTATTCTCCTATGAAAAATGTGTAAGTCAGAGTCTCTGACCCGCAAGGTACTTTCCAACTCTGTATCTATACTCTAATGGGTTTCTTTTTAGCTTGTTTCTGATATTGTCATTATGAACTTTCTTTAAAAAACAAAATTAGAAACCAGTTGTTTTAATACTATTTTAAATAATTATGACCAGATTTTTCCTCCTTTCATATTGTCATTACATTAAAATTCACATTTATATATAAATTTGAAGTTTACAAAGCACTTTCCAAACAATAATTCTGTTAGGCTGATAGTAAAATATTCCTATCTGCAGATTTTCAGATGAGGAAGCTGAGTCTTAGAGGAGTTAAGGATTTGCTAGCTGTAATATAGCTAATAATCTTTGGAATCAGTTCAAATCCACATGTCTCCAAAGGCTTGCTATGTGCAAGGGATTGTGTTTGATGTTCAAGATTCACAGATAAAGCAAAACCTACTTCCATTCTCCTGTCTCCTGAGGGGAAAGTGAAGATCTGAACCTTTCTCTTCAGACTCCAAATATTGGGCTTTCTCCAATACTTGGTTAGTAGATCCTTCAGTAATTAGCAGCACTTGTACTCCCTACAAGATGAGTCTCTTCCTTCATAGATGCCCATTTTACTGTATCTGGTCCCCTTGTTGCCCTGAAGGAAAAAAGGAGGATGGGAATTTTTGATCTAGAACCATCTCCCCTTTTCTACTTAGAAGAACATACAATTAAATTATAGAAATTTGCCCGCTGGATCCTTCGGTGTGAATTTATTGGTCCTTTCTGCATTCCTATTGTCACTATTTGCTCATCAGGAAAATAAATATTTATTCTACTTCAACTCAAAGTAGAGGCAAAAGGGGTCAAGAAAGACTTATATGCAAAAAATGAATTAAACACAAAAATACACAAAGATGAGTGTCAGTTTTTAAAAGATAATTATGAAAAATGAGGGGAGATATTATCTTTAGTTGAGTTTCATTGATCATAGAAGAAATAAAGAGGGGTAAAAATTAAAAACCAGAAAGCCAAAATGCAAGTTCCCTTGTATTGGTTCTAAAAGTGAGGAAGTTGTATCTTAGGGAAACTGAAAAGTCAGTGATATCTAATAGAAATAATAATGAATAACTTCTATATAATGTTTTTGATTTAGGAGAATATTTCATAAAAGATCTTCATGATAACTAGAGAATAGGTAATTCATGTATTATTATACCTCTTATGATTAAATTAACCTCTCCTTATCTTCTGGGCACAAACATGCTCTTATCTTCCCTATCCTTAAAAAAATTTTCACTTAGTTTGGTTATTCTTGATAGTGATCATCCTGCATCATTTCTAAACTTTGTAGCTAAACTCTGAGAAAGTTGTCTATGCTAGATCCTTTTAACTTTTCTCCCTCCCTCCCCTACTTTAGGACTTAAGGCACTTGGGTGATGAAACCAAAGGGTAGAAAGAAACTTTTTTTTTTATATGGCCACTTTGGATTTGTTTGGCTTCACTAAACTTATTTGTTAAGAGGGTTTTTATTTCTTTCCCTTTACATTTTTTAATATAGTAAAAAGAAGAAAGTTCTGAAGGATTCAGAGCAAGCAGGAGGGCAACTTTAAAAGTGGCTTGTGGGATTTATTCTACATTTTAAAAAGTGGTAAGGCATGGTGATTCAATTTTCATTTAACTGTCTATAACTTTTTTCTGCTATATTTATGGAAATCCCCCCTCCCCTTTTCTTGGTGTTAAAAGTCAGAATAAAAAAAAATGAAGCTTCTAATGCTTTCCCTCTCCCACAACGAAGTTATTCATATTTTACACCTACTTTGATGTGTTCGTGTTTTGTCCTTGATCCAAGTATATTATAAAGTCTTTTTTTTGGGGTAGAGACTCTTTCATGTATGTCTTTCTGTATCCTCAACAGCCTGCAGAGTACTTGGTATATAATAAACACTTAATAAACACCTACTGATTAGTTGCTTAAAAACAAACAAAAAAACTCTGAGGACAAAAAAGGAAACAATTTCAGTAGCAAAGAAATATGAGATTTGTCTGAAAGATCTAGATTAATGCAAAAGAAATTCAGCAACCTACACAAGTTTTTTAATCTAACCAACTAAGTCAGATTTTTTTAAAGGAAGCACACAGAAGATGGAAACAAGACTAGATATGAGAGGATGGATGTGAGTTTGGCACAGTGATATAAACACAGTGTCAGGAATTTGAAAACTTTAAATGATATGAGGCTGGCACAAGATTAGAAGAGGAAAAATATGTTTAACTATATTGGGGAAGGAACATTGAGGAAGAGGCTGGGCCTTTATTTAAGATGAAGATAATGATAACTGAATACAAAGAGGGTAGATTGACATGATCATATTTTACTTGTTTTCTCTGGCAAGAAGAATGACCTTTGAAGGGGAATAATAGGGTAAGAATGACTAATACAAAGTTGATACCTAATAAGTAAGGAGGTAGTAAGAAGCAATCTAGATTCTTTTGATAAATTTAAGTCATTTGATCCAGAAGAATTATATTCTCAGGTACTTAAAGAATCAGATAATGTACATGATAAATTATTGATATTTGAAAGAACAACAAAAAATCTAAACTAAAAAAGAACTGAAAAGAAGAGAAAATGGTGCTTTAAAAAAAAAGAGAGAGATGCCAATAGTAACTACAAACTGGACAAAGAATCCTGATGTCAATTGCTGGGATAATTCTAGAATGAATCATTAAATACATGGTTGGTGGTCATCTGGAAAAGTTAGCAATGATTACAAAATAAACTTGCATGGCTCCATCAGAAACAGACCATACAAGACTTACTTCACTTCTTTTTTTTTAAATAGTTACTAAAGTAGTAGATGATAGAAGTGCTTTGGTTTTAGTTAGATTGGAGGAAAGCCTTAAATAAAATATCTCATGCTGTCCTCATAGATAAAATGCTGATAAAATGTGCATTAGATAACACAATTAGATGTATGCAAAACTGGTTGGATTGCTGATTTCAAAAGGGAATTATTTATTAATAGTTGATTTATATATTGTCAGGTCTTTTGTGGAAAATTCCAGGGATTTATCCACCACTCTTTTTTGTTTAACATTTTTATCAATGACTTGTGGATAGTGTTCTTTTCCATAAATCCCTCAGAATTGACCTGGGCCATTGCATTGCTGCTAGTACAGAAGTCCATTACATTTGATTTCTCAAATCAAATCTCAATCTCAAAAATAATCTAGTCCAACCTGAACTCTTGCCTATTTTTTTGAATAGAGCAGATGTTAAATGACTTGCCCAGTGTCACTCAGAATGAATGTAAAGTCAGGCTTAGAACCCAGTTCTGATTCCAAATTCAGGGTTCTATCTGCTACTATTAAAGATATTGGTTAGGAGATAGGGTTAGATGATTTCTGAAGTCCTTTTAAACTCTTAAAATTCTATGATTTTGTATTAATTTATTTTTAGAAAAAATTTTTCCATGGTTACATGACTCATGTTCTTGCTCTCTCTCCTCCCACTTCCCCACCCCCCATAGCCAACATGCATTTCCATTGGTTTCTTTGTATCACCAATCAAGACTTATTTCCATATTATTGATAATTGTACTAGGGTGGTCGCAAATCGTGTCCA
Source organism: Gracilinanus agilis (assembly GCF_016433145.1). Lineage (NCBI taxonomy): Eukaryota > Metazoa > Chordata > Mammalia > Didelphimorphia > Didelphidae > Gracilinanus > Gracilinanus agilis. Next base: position 318,190,316 of record NC_058133.1, on the reverse strand, counting down.
CATCAACCATGTGTTCAAGTTGTTTTTGTTTTTTTTCTGTGTTTCCACTCCTGCAGTCCTTCCTCTGAATGTGGGTAGCGTTCTTTTCCATAAGTCCCTCAGAGCTGTCCTGGGTCATTGCATTGCTGCTAGTACGGAAGTCCATTACATTTGATTTTACCACAGTGTATCAGTCTCTGTGTACAATGTTCTTCTGGCTCTGCTCCTTTCACTCTGCATCAATTCCTGGAGGTCTTTCCAATTCAAATGGAATTTGTCCAGTTTATTATTCCTTTGAGCACAGTAGTATTCCATCACCAGCATATACCACAATTTGTTCAGCCATTCCCCACTTGAAGGGCATTCCCTCATTTTCCAGTTTTTTGCCACCACAAAAAGTGTGGCTATAAATGTTTTTGTACATGTCTTTTTCCTTATGATCTCTTTGGGGTACAAACCCAGCAATGGTATGGCTGGATCAAAGGGCAGGCAATCTTGTAGCACTCTTTGGGTATAATTCCAAATTGTCATCCAACATGGTTGGATCAATTCACAACTCCACCAGAAGTGCATTAATGTCCTAATTTTGCCACATCCGCTCCAAAATTCATTACTCTCCCCTGCTATCATTTTAGCCAATCTGCTAGGTATGAGGTGATACCTCAGAGATGTTTTGATTTGCATTTCTCTAATTATTAGAGATTTAGAACATTCTCATGTGCTTATTGATAGTTTTGATTTCTTTATCTGAAAATTGCCTTTTCATGTCCCTTGCCCATTTATTGATTGAAGAATGGCTTGATATTTTGTACAATTGATTTAGCTCCTCATATATTTGAGTAATTAGACCTTTTCAGAGTTTTTTTTTGTTATAAAGATTTTTTCCCAGTTTGTTGTTTCCCTTCTGATTGTGGTTGAATTGTTTTTGTTTGTACAAAAACTTTTTAATTTAATGTAATTGAAATTATTTATTTTACATTTTGTAATTTCTTTCTAACTCTTGCTTGGTTTTAAAATCTTTCCTTTCCCAGAGATATGACAAGTATACTATTCTATTTTCACTTAATTTTCTTATATATTTCTTCTTTATATTCAAGTTATTCACCCATTCTGAATTTATCTTGGCATAGGGTGTGAGCTGTTGATCTAAACCTAATCTCTTCCATATTGTTTTCCAATTTTCCCAACAGTTTTTGTCAAATAGTGGATTTTTGTACAAAAGTTGAGCTCTTTGGGTTTATCAGAGACTGTCTTGCTGATGTCACTTAGCCCAAGTCTATTCCACTGATCCTCCCTTCTGTCTCTTAGCCAGTACTATATCATTTTGATGACCTCTGCTTTATAGTATAGATCACTGATTCCCAAAGTGGATGCTACCACCCCCTGGTAGGAGCTGTAGCAATCCAGGGGGACAGTGATGGCCACAGGTGCATTTATTTTTCCTATTAATTGCTATTAAAATTAAAAAAATTAATTTCCAGGGGGCTAAGTAATATTTTTTCTGGAATGGGGGCAGGAGGCCAAAAAAGGTTGGGAACCACCAGTATAGTTTAATATCTGGAAATGCTAGGCTACCTTTCACTTTTTTCATTATTTCTCTTGATATTCTTGATCTTTTGTTCTTCCAAATGAACTTTGTTATAGTTTTTTCTAATTCTGTAAAAACGATTCTTGGTAGTTTGATAGATATGGCACTAAATAAGTAAATTAATTTGGATATAATGGTCATTTTTATTGTGTTAGCTAATCCTACCCATGAGCAATCAATGTTTTTCCAATTGTTTAGATCTAGTTTTGTTTGGAAAGTGTTTTGTAGTTATGTGTGTATAATTCCCATGTTTGTTTTGGTAGATAGATTCCTAAGTATTTTATATTGCCTATGGTGATTTTAAATGGTGTTTCTCTTTCTACCTCTTGCTGCTGTGATGTGTTGGAAATATATAGAAATGCTGATGATTCATGTGCATTTATTTTGTATCCTGCAACGTTGCTAAAGTTTTTGATTATTTTTACAAGCTTCTTAGTTGAATGTCTAGGACTTTTTAAGTAGAGTATCATAACATCTGCAAAGAGTGATAGCTTAGTCTCTTCATTGCCAATTTTAATACCTTCAATTTCTTTTTCTTCTCTAATTGTTACTGCTAGTGTTTCTAGTACAGTGTTAAATAATAGAGGTAACAATGGGCATCCTTGTTTCACTCCTGATCTTCTTAGGAATGCTTCTAATTCATCCCCATTGCATATGATGCTTGTTGATGGTTTTAGATATATACTGTTTATTATTTTTAGGAAAGGTCCTTCTATTCCTATTCTTCCTAGTGTTTGCAATAGGAATGGGTGTTGTATTTTGTCAAGTTTTTTCTGCATCTATTGATATAATCATGTGATTTTTTTTGTTAGCCTGTTGATATAGTCAATTATGTGGATGGTTTTCCTAATGTTGAACCATCCTTGCATTCCTGGTATAAATCCCGCCTGATCATGATGGATAATTCTCATGATCACTTGCTGGAGTCTTTTTGTTAATATTCTATTCAAAATTTTTGCATCTATGTTCATTAGGGAGATTGGTCTGTAGTTCTCTTTCTCTTTTTTTGGTCTGCCTCGCTTCAGAATTAGTACTATATTTTGTGTCATAAAAGGAATTTGGTAGGACTCCTTCTTTGCTTATTATGTCAAATAATTTGTATATTATTGGGATTAGTTGCTCTTTGAATGTTTGATAGAATTCACTTGTGATTCCATCAGGCCCTGCCAATTTTTTCATAGGGAGTTCTTTGATGACTTGTTCAAATTTTTTTCTGATATTGGATTATTTAAGTATCCTATTTCTTTTGCTATTAATCTTGGCAATTTACATTTTCATAAATATTTTTCCACAACACTTATATTGCTATATTTATTGCCATATAATTGGGCAAAATAGTTTTTAATGATTGACTTAATTTCCTCTTCATTAGAAGTGAGGTCTCCCTTTTCATCTTTGATACTGTAAATTTGGTGTTTTTCTTTCCTTTTTTAAATTAGATTTACCAGTACTTTGTCCATCTTATCTGTTTTTTCAAAATAACAGCTTCTAGTCTTATTTATTAATACAGTAGTTTTTTTTACTTTTGATTTTATTGATTTCTCCTTTAATTTTTAGTATTTCTAATTTAATTTTCATCTGGAGATTTTTAATTTGTTCATTTTCTTGTTTTTTAAGTTGCATGCCCAATTCAGTAACCTCTGCCCTCCCTAATTTATTAATATATGCACTCAAGGGTATAAATGTTTTCCCCTTAGAACTGCTTTGGCTGCATTCCATAGGTTATTTTTTAAACATTTATTAATATTTATTTTTTAGAAAAGTTAACATGGTTACATAATTCATGCTATTCCATAGGTTTTTGTAAGAAGTCTTATCATTATCATTGTCTTCAATGAAATTATTAATTGTTTCTATGTTTTGTTCTTTCACTAAATTATTTTGGAGAATCATATTATTTAATTTCCAATTAGTTTTTGATTTTCCTCTCCATGTATTCTTACTAATAACTATTTTTATTGCATTATTATCTGATGATGTTGAATTTATTATTTCTGCTTTTTTGTATTTGTTTGCCATGTTTCTATGCCCTAGTACATGTTCTATCTTTGTGAATATTCCATGTGCTGCTGAAAAGAAGGTGTATTCCTTTTTGTCCCTATTTATTTTTCTCCATCTATCTATTAACTCTAATTTTTCTAGGGTTTCATTCACCTCTCTTATCTCTTTCTTACTTATTTTTTGGTTTGATTTATCTAGATCTGATAGGGGAAGGTTGAGGTTACCCACTAGTATAGTTTTGCTATCTATTTTGTCCTTGAGCTCCAGTAGGTTCTCCTTTATAAATTTGGATTCTATACCTTTTGGTGCATACATGTTGAGTACTGATATTTCTTCATTGTTTATACAGCCTTTTATTAGGATGTAATTACCTTCCCTATCTCTTTTAACCAGAACTATTTTTACTTTGGCTCTGTCAGAAATCATGATTACAACTCCTGCCTTCTTTTTCTCAGTTGAAGCCCAATAGATTTTGCTCCAGCCTTTTATTTTTACTCATTGTATGTCTGCCTGTCTCATGTGTGTTTCTTATAGACAACATATGGTAGGATTTTGGTTTCTAATCCACTCTGCTATTTGCTCCCATTTTATGGACAAGTTCACCCCATTTGCATTCAGAATTATAATTATCAACTGTGTATTCCCAGACATTTTGATTCTCTCTCCTTGTCCTGCCCTTTCTCTTTCAATATTTTCTCCTTTACCAGTGTTTTTTTTAATCAGTTCCCCTAATTCCCTGCCTTATTGTACTTCCCTTTCTCGCCTCTCCCTTCTTTCCCCCTCTTAATTTTCTTTAGGGACTTTTAAAGCTACTCCCCCCCTTCCCTCTCTTTTCCTAGTGTTACTTCCCTCCCCACTAGTCCTTTTGTTACCCTTCTACTTCTCTATAGGGCACCGATCCATTCTCTGCCCCAGTGAATCTAATTGTTCTTCCCTCTTTAAGTTTATTTCAATGAAGTTAAGTATTAAATATTTCTTCTCTCCAACCTCTTTGTCCTTCTAGTGTATTGATATTCTCCCCTGTTCACCCCAAGCACTTCTTTATGGAATATAAATTTACTCCATTTTGTTTGTTTTCCCATTTTCCTTAATATTATTTCCTTTTCCCCCTATAGTTTTGTATATATTTATACATACATACATACATACATACATATATATACACACGCGTATATCTTGACATTTCATCCTATACAGTTCATCACTGTTCCCTCTAAGTAAACTTCCTCTAGTCACCCTGTTGATAATAAAAATTTTAAATATTTGCCAATATCTTCTTTTTTTCTATGGATACAAATTGATTGAACTTATTGGGTCCCTTAAAGAAAAGATTTCCCTCCCAACCCTCACTCTCTTAATTACCTTATGGTGATTCTCTTGAGTTCTGTGTTTGGGCAGCAAACTCTCTGTTCTAGTCCGGTTTTTTCTTTATGAATGCTTGGAAGTCCTCAATTTTGTTAAATGTCCATACTTCCCCCTGCAAAAATATAGTCAGTTTTGATGGATAGTTGATTCTTGGTTGTAGACTCAGTTCTCTTGCTTTCCAGAATATTATGTTCCATGCCTTCCAGTCCTTCAATGTAGATGCAGCCATATCTTGTGTTATCCTAACTGTTGTTCCCTGGTATCTGAATGACTTCTTTTTTAGCAGCTTGTAATATTTTTTCCTTGGCCTCTTAGTTTTTGAATTTGGCTATAATATTCCTGGAAATTGTCAGTTGTGGATTAAAGGTAGGAGGTGATCTGTGTATTCTTTCAATTTCCACTTTTCCTTCTTGTTTGAGAATGCCAGGGCAGTTTTCTTGGATAATTTCCTGTAGGATGATGTCTAAACCTTTTGTTTTGTTCGCCAGATCTTTGGTTGTATCAATGAGATTTTTTATATTCTCCTCAAATTTTTTCATTTAACATTTTTTTAATATTTTGTTTTATATATTCTTGCTGCCTTGTGAAGTCATTTGCTTCTAATTGTTGAGTCCTATATTTTAAAGACTGAATTTCATCCCTGGCTTTTTGGTCATCCTTCTCTTTCTGGTCTGATTTTCTTTGTAGATCATCTTTTGCCTTCTTTGCTTCATTTTCAAGCTGGCCAATTCTCACTTTTAATACCTTATTTTCTTGTTTTAGTTCATGTATTTCTGTTTTCAAATTGTCTTCAGCCTCTCTTGCCTCTTTTGATTGCTTTTTGAGTTCCTGAAGTTCTTGCGTTAATTGAATTTTGAGATCTTCCAAAGCCTATGTGCAATTTGCTGGAGTTTCCTCCTCTTCTTCTATTTCATTTGCTCTCTTTTCAATTCCTGGAAAAAAAAACTGTCAATTGTCATTTCTTTTTCTGTTGTTTACTCATATTTTTTCCTTCTCTGTTCTGTTTAATCAATTTAATCAGTTTAATCAATTTAATCAGATGGATTTAATGAGCTTTGATGAAAGATCTTCCCCCAGCTGGCAATGGAGGTTTGTAGTTACATTCTCTGCAGTCTATGGAGGAAGGGTGTTGGAGTTTCTCTGACCTCTGAAGACTTCTTGTCTGTCCAATTGATGGGATTAAGTATGGACTGGATTAGTCTATATTGCTTAATGTGCCCTGAGGCTAAAACCTCAAAAGTTGGAGGGACAAGATGGAGTGTTTTTGCTGAGCTGTCCAGCAATAGGGTCCCCCTGCTCTGTCCTGCTGTTTGACCTGGTTTTGTTTCCTCTTGAAGCCCTTTGTTCTCTATATCAGTGTGATAAATCAGGGTGATCTGAGGTTTTACTCCATCTAAGCCACCATCTTCTGAGTGTTTTTGCTGTGTTTCTCTGGCTTTCTCCTCCAGCCATCTCCCTGGTGCCTATGTTCAATTCCTGGAGTCAGGAGCCAGCAAGGTCCTCTCTCTGGGCTGGTGTGCCTGCCTGCCTGGAGATTTCAGGGGCAGCTGGAGACTCTGCACAGCCGTTGGGGGAGGGGTCCTGGGATTCCCCTTCTATACCCTCAGACCCAACACTTCAAGAATTCAAGCTTTTTTCTTGGCATACCATTTGAGCTGTCCAGCTGTAGGATTCCCCTGCTCTGTCCCATTGTTAGCTTTCGTCCTCTTGCTTCTTGAAGCACATTGTTTTCTATCTCGGTATGGAAGAGTGAGAAGGTTTTAAGAATTGCTCCCTCTAAGCTCCATCTTCCCAGAATCCTCAGTTAATTTGATTTTAAAAAGGATAGAATAGCTCAATGAAGTAGTCCAGTAGTCAGAATCAAAGTTGAAGCCATGATTCACACAGAAGTCTCCAGAAAAGTTCCCTTGAAGACTATCTCCAAGAGACATTCTCCACTAGACTCAACTTCCCAAGACTGCCAAGAGATATAACTTTTAGAAAGAGGGAAGAGATACTCTTTGTACTTTGTTCTTGTGAAATCTCATTAGACATTAGAGCATCATGATCAACATGTTTTAGGAATGATCTTGATAAACTAGAAAATGTTCTGAAGGAAGACAAGATGCTAAAAAGTAATGAGTCCCTGTTGTATGAGAATAGGCTAATGGAACTAGGCATATTTAGAGAGAATATTCAGGAGGAGAGAGATTCAGGGGGAACATGATACCTATAACCAAGTATTTGAAGAATTATTAAGTGAGGAGATTAGACTTATTCACTTTTACTTCAGAGTGCAAAACCAGGAGATTTTACAAAATACTAAAACCAGTGACTGAGAGAATATAAATAATGCAAAAGAGAGATTCTCAAGCTCTTACCCCAGTGCCTCCTGTGTATAATACAGTCTGGCAGATAGTAAGTGCTTAAAACATTTTTTGATGACTGACTTATTTACTGATTGGAGGACTACAGAATCTCTATGGATTTCCTTTTTCACCTGGACTCTAAGCAACATCTCCTCCATCAATGTGGTGAATATCTTTGGGGACCATGGATTGCCTTATTATATTATCAGACGGCCATTAAATAGGAGAAACACTGAACATTTAAATACTATATCTTTCAAAAATTCTTGAATGATTTTTAATATGTATATATAGATAGATGTCTATTGTAAAATTGTAAGATGATGTTTGGTTTTATAAAGTCAAGTTTTTCTTTTTTTGGTAATCAGTACGATTCACATCCTCTGTTTCCTTCTATTATTGTATAGAGCAGTGATTCCCAAAGTGGGTGCTACTGGCCCCTGGTGGGTGCTGCAGCGATCCAGAAGGGCGGTGATGGCTACACTTTTTTTGTATTACATTCTATTCCGAGTTCAATAAATAGTTTCATAATTTCCAGGGGGAGCTAGGTAATATTTTTTCTGGAAAGGTGGTGGTAGGCCAAAAAAGTTCGAGAACCACTGGTATAGAGGATGCTCTCAATTCATATATAAATGCCTTTCATTCAGATTTGTAGTACATGAAAAAGAAGTTCTGAGTTTGTTGTTATTTTCCCAACCATTTTGTATCTTCTTCTCCTATGAATACTATGTGAATGAGTCTCTGAACACCTTCACAAATATATGTCTTCCAGCATGAATTTTCTCTATTTGACCCTGATAAATTTCTTTATAATAAATTAGAATCATCATTCTTACTTATGATGAACTTTTATTCAGTATAGCAGAAAGTATTCCCTCTCCCTGAGACTTGTGACATTTTCAAATTAGATAATCTTTTTATCACTACATTTATTTGTCTTTGATAAAAAAGGAAAAGTATAATGTCAAGGTCAAACACAGATCCTAGAGACATTCTTTTTAAATTCATAGATTGAGAGGAGGGAGGGTCCTTAGATATAAAAATAATCCAAACTCCTTTTCTTTTCAATTGAGGAAATTGAGGTGAATAACAGTGAAGTGATTTGCTCAAAGTCATACAGGTAGAGAGTAACAGAGGTAGGATTTGAACCTAAATCTAGTATGCTGTCTCTTTTGAGTGGACTTTGATATACATATAACTTGAGCAGATAGAGTCTTGAAAGTAACCTATGAGGCAATAAAGTCTGGCTTAATAATTTCCAAATAAAAGAGAAGTGTAAGATTTAAGAAACATTTTAAAAAACAAATCATCAGGGCATGTAAGGTGAGAAGGAACAATCCATTCTCAGAATACAAAGATTCTATTACTGTGGGATTATTGCAAATAACAGACTTCCATAAAAAGTATGCCCTTGAGCTGCCTAAAGGGTTGTCTTTCTGGGGTTAGTGAAGAGTATGACACAATGGGTATGGTAAACACCTTCATTTTTCCTGGGCTGAGATTTATTTTTTACAAAAGATTCTTTGTTAGTGTTCATACCTTTTCCATTGTTGATCTATACATAAAATAATATATATTAGATTCCTTTGGACAGATCTTATGACCTAAATAATATATTCCTGACATTGGAGGTATGGAAAGATTTCAACGTAAAGTGCGCCTGGCACTATGTAAAATAATATGTTTAGAAAATATTTGATATTCTACCAAGTCCCTTTTCCTCATTTAGTTAGCTCTGTACTTCTTCAGAGTTAATCCAAGCACTGAAGTTATTAACTCTCTATACTTGAATGAGTTCTGCAGAACAGCATGAGAGAGTGTCCCTTAGAGACAATGATGCAGAACTAAGAATACCCAGGATTCTAATCAGCAATGACTGCCTGACTTTATAGGGGTATACTGAAAAAGTCACCTGGCTACTCAGAGCAGTCATTCCAGTGGATTTGTTGTTGTTATTTTGTTTTAAGTAGCATCTTCTGGAAATCTGTAAGTTCCAATGTCCTGGCAAACAAATGACATTTATTTTTGAGCCTTGAAACAGAAACTCTCACATATGAATGGATGGATGGATGAAAATAAATCATTTAAGTATTTCTTATATGTAAAGCATTTGGTAAATGCTGGGGATACAAATGGAAGCATGGAGGCAGCTCTTTGTTGTTAAGGAGTTCACTTTCTAATGGAGGAGACACACACATTTGAAATCAATCAATTAGCATTTATTAATTGACTACTATCTGCAAAGTACTGTGCTCAGTGGTAGGGATATGAAGGTAGGCACAAGGTAGTTCCTATTCTCGAGGATCTCAGTGTCTACTAGGAGGAATAAATGAAAATTGCATGTAAACAAAATCCATAAGGATGAACTGAAGATAATAGAAGGAAGGCAGTGGAATTAAGGGGGAATCAGTGAAGATTTCTTATAAAAAAGTCAGATGTTAGTTGGGATTTGAAGCAGATATGAGAAGGGAGAGAATTACAGCCAGTGAAAATTCAGGGAGTTAGGGGATTGTAAAACAGAAGTCAAGTGTCATTGAATAATAGAGGGGTGTGTGTGTGTGTGTGTGTGTGTGTGTGTGTGTGTGTGTGTGTGACAGAGAAAGAGAGAGAGAGAGAGAGAGAGAGAGAGAGAGAGAGAGAGAGAGAATGATAGAAGATGACTAGAAGTATTTTGGGGGGGGCAAGAAATGAAGATTTTGAATTTCCAACAGAATATGTTTTTAATTTTTCCCAGAGATGAAAGTCACTGGAATTTATTGATCAGGAATTGACATGTTCATGCCTGCATTTTAAGATGGTCGATTTGAGAAGAGAGTGAAAGATGAAGTGCAGTGGGGATAAACTTGAGCCAGGGAAACATCTGAAAGCCTATTGAAGGAGTCAAGGCATGGAGCAATCATGGTCTGTCCAAGATGGTGGCAGTGTTAAAGGAGAAATGGGGACATAAATTAGAGATGTTGCAAAAATAACATTGATACAATTTGGTAACATTGGGTATGGGGAGGGGTGTGAGAGACAGTGAGGAGTTTATAAACCTGGGTATGTAATCCACTGAAAGTATGGTGGGTTTGCATAGTAATAGGGAATTTCAGAAGAGGGGAATGATAATGATTTCAGTTTGAGACATGTTGACTTTAAGATGTCTAGATCCAGTTTTGGAGGTTACTAAGGAAGTATGGTGGACAGAGTACAGGGTCTGAATAAGGAAGACATAGCCTCAAATCTGGCCTCGGATACTGATACTGTAAGTCACTTGACATTTGTCTGCATCAGTTTCCTGAACTGTTCAATGGGGATAATAGTAGCATCTACATCCTAGAGTTGTTGTGAAGATCAAATGACATTATGAGTAAAGTGCTTAGCATAGTGCCTGGCACATAAGAGGTGTCTAATAAATGATAATTTCCTTCTTCCCATTTTCCTCATAAAATCTTTTTCTGATACTACGTTTTACTCTCTTTTTCCTTACCATAGAATTGTCAATATTAAAACTCACAAAACATCCTAAAATAATTTTTCAAATAATCATAACCTGATAGACAAAATGATTAATGAAAAATTAATATTTAATAAATACTGATGGCTTTAAAGTCAGATAACATGGGTCTGTAAGCTCTGAGGGCCTCACTTTCTTAATATAAAATTAGGAAGTTGGATTGGATATTCTCTAAATTTCATTTTGTCTTCAAATTGACAATTCTATGAACTATATATTATTGAAGTATTAAAAGTACTTTACATTCATTAATTATGCAATTTTATTTTATTTCATGGCATACTCATGTATTATACACACACACATATACATACACACACACACATCCTAATTTAGAAGGCAACATCAAATAGTAATAAGAGTCTTAGACCTGAAATTGTAAATTGGTTTAAATTCTTCATACTGACAGTTGCTAACTGTGTGACCTTGGGCAAGTCACCTAACTTTGGTTTCCTCATCTGTAAAATGCAGGTTTATTGTGGGTAAAATGCTCAATAAAATGTGAAGTATTCTAGAAATGTTATTCATCCTTTAGCTCATATTCTTCATAAATGAATGAAAAAGCATTTAAGAAGGCTTACTAGGTGCCAAGCACTATGCTAAATTCTTAGGATATAAATGAAAAAGCAAGACAGTTCCTATTTTTAAAGAGCTCACATTATGATAGGAAGAGCCAACAAATTTAAGAACTTTTAATAAGTCAGTTGGAAATGCTTAGTGTCCTTAGTGTCAAGATAAATATAAAGCATTCCCTTTAAAAGTAATTTCCATTGGTAAAACCATATATATTTCTGATGTTAAACTATTTGCTAGTGCCAATTACTCTGGTGTTGACAATTTGCTTTTTGGAATCTTCAGTACCAATGAATGATCAGTGAAGAAGTTGGGGCCATATCACCCAGGCAAGTGAAACAAAGACATTGTCTAGTCTTCTGTATTATCTAAGATTTATATCTCACCCAGATTCTAGTATGTTGTTCTTCATAAAATGAGTAAGCATGTAATAAACTCTGCCTTGCATGAGCCTAATTAAAATTAGATCTGAGGCATTGTGATTACTCTTCAGAGATCAGTGTAAAGGGCTGATTGAAAAAGGTAGCCCATGTCAAACTAGTAAAAAAGAATATAAAGAATACAAAGGGAAATGGAAGTAGAATTTCATATGAGAACTAGACTATATTTGTAAGTTTTAACACCTGACATATTTAATGAGTTTAACATTAGTATCATGCCAGACACCTTGATGGTGCCACATTCTATTGGTCAGTCTTTTAGGGGTATGAATGAATGAATGAATAAATGAATAAATTATTGTGTTTACTATATGCAAATCACTGTGCTACATGTTGGGAATGCAAATAGAAAAGCAGACAGTTCCTGCTTTCAAAGAGCTCATATTCCAATAGTAGAGACGATGCATATAGAACATTTGATGGAAAAATCTCATAATCCTGAGGGAGTAGCATTGATTGGTGACTTAGACAGCATTCTTATAAAAGCTTTTATATCATAGTTATGAATTCTGACAACCCTTAAAGCAAGAATCCCCTAAAGAAAAGAGAAAGAAATTTTTGTGAACTACTATGGTTTCTCCCTAAAAAACTAGCACACTCCAGAATATCTCTGGGCTTTTTAGAATGAATATTCTTTCTATCAAGACAAATTGCAAGACTCCATGACTTGATAGATGTCCTTTATATGCATGTGTGTATGCATCTATCTGTCTATCTATCTATCTATCTATCTATCTATCTATC